>NC_057798.1:705872956-705886097 GCF_018294505.1 Triticum aestivum | reverse complement strand
GGTGGGGGGGCGCGGGGGCGGCGGGGGTGGAGTCCGACAATGTCCGGCGACGTGGCGGCTCCGAGGTTTCTAGGGTTTCGAGGGCGGAGGCGCGGCTCGAGGGGCAGGCGGCGCTCGAGAGGGGGAGGAAGGGGAGAGGGAGGCGGCGGGGGCGCGTTGGCGGCTGCGGTGCAGTGGGTCGGGGCAGCGGCGGCGGCGGCGCGGTGGAGGGAGGGACGAGGGAAGGAGCGGCGCGGTGGATCGAGGGAGAGGGATCTGGCAAGGGAGAGGGAAGGGGGGATCGGGCGAAGGGGTGTCCAGCTAGACACTATAGCAATGGCGCACCACCCTCTGGTGCGCCATTTAGTAGTTTTTTTGATAGCAATGGCGCACCCTCCTCTGGTGCGCCATTAGTAACTTTTTTTTTCTGACAGCAATGGCGCACCCACCTAGGGTGCGCCATTAGTAACTTTTTTTTCATTATTTCTTGTTGCATCTAATAATTTGTTTTTTTATCAAATTTGTTATTTTCATGAGGACTAGAACAGAAGATATCATCAAATATCATCAATTTGTTTTTTTTTTGAAAATATCATCAATTTTTGTTAATTGAAAATATCATCAAATTTGTTATTTGAAAATATCATCAAAAAGTGGGGGAGGGTGCGGGTTGTCGGCGGCGGCGGTGGAGCGGGGGAGGGTGCGGGGGGTGCTTGGCAGCGGCGGAGCGGGGGAGGGTGCGGGGGGTGCTCGGCGGCGAGGGGGATCAAATAGCTATCGAGAGGGAGGGGGATCGAGATCGAGTGTCCTCATGAATATTCAATATTTTTTCATATTGAATATGAAAAACATCATCAAATTTGAAAAAATATTCATGAATTCAAATAGTGCCCATGAAATTTAAAAATATTCATGATATCAAAAAGTGCCCGAGAAATGAAGACACGATTTAAATACAATCAATCTTAGCTAGCTATCTGTTCACAATCTTCTTGCCCTTCTTTTTCGCAAATGGAGTTCTTCTGTGGAACGGACGTCCTTTAGGTAGGGTGGTCCTGCTTCTTCTTGTGGTGTGTGCTGCTACTTCATCATCGTCGTCATGTTCGATCTTCGGGTCGCCATACTTGTTGAAGTCTTGCTCATTGGCTACTCCATCCATTCCGATGATCTTCCTTTTGCCTCTCCTCATGACAACACGACTGGGCTTTGGCGGGTCGGTAATGAAGAAGCATTGGTCCACTTGGGAAGCCAGTACCCATGGCTCATTTTTTGCGGTGACATTTGCGCCCACGGTCTTGGATTTGGCTTCGGGTATAACCATGGTGGTGAAATACCGGTCTTCTTTTAGGACGCTCTTGGCCCATTTGACACGGAACATCGGGACCTTCTCTCCAGCGTAGCTCAGCTCCCAGATCTCCTCGATCCTTCCATAGTATCTGTCCTTGTCGTTACCGGTGTAGGATTCCATCGTTACCCCGGATTTCTGATAACCACCGCTCTTCATGTCCTTGTTCTCGGTGTAGAATGTGTAGCCGTTGATATCGTACGCCACATAGGTCATCAGGTTGTGCTCGGCGCCCTGTGACAAGGCGAATATGAGTTGTTCTTCGGCGGAAGAATCCTCATGTAAAGGGTACGACAGAAGCTTCTGCTTGAACCAACGCGTGAAACATGAGTTGTGCTCTTTGATTATATCTCCGTCCGTCCTCTGTTGGCCTCGGTCATTGTACGTCTTCTCAATAAAGGTTTTGTGCTCTACCACCCAAGGATCGACCACGTCTATGTGTTGTAGCACGACTAGGTTTGCTCTTTCAAAGTCGGCGAGTCGACCCTCAAAGTCGACATGCATTTCGCGGCGACCCTCATGGTGACCCCATCCAGCGAGCCTGCCGAGGTGCCTATTGACGGGCAGACCAACGGGGTTCTCGATGCCTAGATAATTCGTGTAGTAGGAGATGCACTCTTCGGTCAGAAAGCCCCTGGCTATACTTCCCTCTGGACGTGACATGTTGCGAATGTATCCTTTGATGACACCATTCATCCTTTCGAATGGCATCATGCTGTGCAGGAATGTCGGCCCGAGTTGGATGATATCCTCCACGATATGGACCAGCAGATGCACCATAACATCAAAGAATGCGGGCGGGAAGTACATCTCAAGCTCGCATAGTATCACCACGATCTCTTCCTGTAGCCTTCTAAGTTACCTCACGCCAATCGACATCCGAGAGATGACGTCGAAAAAGTTGCATAGGCCAAATAGCGTTTCACGGACGTGCACGTCCATGATCCCACGGATTGCAACTGGAAGTATCTGCGTCATCAGCACGTGACAATCGTGAGACTTCATCCCACTGAACTTCTGCTTCGCTAGGTCTAGGTATCTGCTTATCTTCCCCGTGTAACCGTAAGGAAGTTTTACTCCTACGAGGCAGGTGAAAAACTGCTCGATCTCCTCCTGACTTAGAGTGAAGCACACGGGAGGGTAGTCATTTCCGGTCTTCTTGGCCTTTTTGCCTTTGCGACGAGTTTCTGTGTCCTGCTTCGCCTCATCATCATCATCATCATCATTAGCGTGAAGCTCCTTCCTGATGCCCATTGATTTCAAGTCTGCCCTTGCTTTCGGCCCATCTTTGGTCCTCTCTGGCATGTTGAGCAGGGTACCAAGCAGACTCTCGCACACGTTCTTTGTGATATGCATGGCATCAAGGCTGTGAGGCACACGGTGGATCTTCCAATACGACAAGTCCCAGAAAACAGACCTCGTTTTCCATACCTCCAGCAGCGGCTCTGGCGCCTTTCGCTTCTTTCCCGCTCTGGCGCCTTTCGCTTCTTTCCCGCTCTGGCGCCTTTTACTTCTTTCCCGGCAGTGGGCAATCTTTCCAATTTTTCAACAACTCGTCTATTTCCTCGCCGCTCCTCGTACGCGGGCGTTTTCGGGGTTCGGTTTCACCATCGAACAGATCCTTGCGTTTCCTCCACGGATCATCATCGCGAAGCCACCTTCGATGTCCCATGAACACGGTTTTCAAAGACCCGGGATCTCTATCTAGCTGGTGATACGTTGTGTCATCCATGCACCTTACGCATCCAGAAAATCTATGGACTACCTGCCCCGCGAGATATCCGTAACCGAGATAGTCGTGCACCGTCGTGAGCAGTGCGGCTCTCATAGGGAAATATTCTTTCTCTGTGGCGTCCCATGTATTGGCTGGCGTTTTTCACAGCGTGTCTAGCTCCTCCTTCAGCAGCCCCAGATACAGATTGATGTCGTTCCCTGGTTGTTTTGGCCCTTCAATTAGCATACTCATGTGAATGTACTTCCTCTTCATGCACAACCAGGGGGGAAGGTTGTACATCCACACAAACACAGGCCAGGTGCTATGTGTGCTTCTCTGGCTGCCAAACGGATTGACTCCATCGGTGCTCGCGCCCAGCACGATGTTCCTTGGATCCTTCCCAAATTCTGGGTATTCGAAGTTCAACGCTTGCCACTGGCTCACATCCTTAGGGTGACTCAGCATCTTGTCTTTTTTATTTATCTCCGGATCATTTCCGTCATCTTCCCGCTTCTTCTCCTCCCTATCCGCGTGCCAACGCAGGAGCTTTGCTACCTTAGGGTCCGTGAAATACTGCTGCAGACGAGGAGTGATCGGAAAGTACCACACCAATTTTCGAGGAGCTTTCTTCCTCTTCTTGTATCGAGTGACGCCGCACATCGGACATATGGCAGACTCCGCGTGCTCGTCCCGATAAATGATGCAATTGTTCATGCACACATGGTATTTCACGTGTGGTAAATCCAGAGGACACACGATTTTCTTCGCCTCCTCGAAACTGGTCGGGCACTTGTTCCCCTTGGGAAGACGTTCGTGCCAGAATGACATGTTCTCGTCGAAGCATGCGTCGGTCATTTTGTGTTTTACCTTCATATCCAGAGCCATGAGCGTTACTTTTAGGCGGGTATCCTCGGGCCTTCATCCTTCATACAATGGAGTAACCGCGTCTATCTTGAGTTGATCCAGGTTGGCTTTCTCTCGGGCGGCAGCTCTTGCGTTATCCGTCTGCTTGCGAAGCAGCTCTTGAATATGAGGGTCCTGCACCCAGTCTCCATCGTCGTCTGCTCCGGCATCTTCATCTTCATGATCATGCCCTTCATCTTGATCTTCCTCATCATCATGTACGACATCTTCTACATGATGACTGTGTACATCATCACCGTTGTGATCATGTCCTGGAGATTCTTCATCTTCTCGCCCGCCCTCGCCGCGGTGGTTGTCTTGTTGCCCTTACTCATTTCTTGCCCGACCTCCATGGACGACTTCATAGTCATCTTCATCACCTTGCCACCGATAGCCATCCATGAAACCACGCAAGAGCAGGTGGTCCCGCACCTGCCCAGAATCCGGGTCCGCAATAAGGCTCTTCAGCTTGCATCTTCGACACGGACATCTTATCTCCTTCTCGTTCTTTGAAGCATCTCGGCCTTCGCGGAGCTCAAAAACCTATTCACGATGCCTTCGGTCATCGTGCGGACCATGGTCGCCTGCGGGGTAGAGCAAAACGATATTTTAGAACCAAGAAATTTTTTGGCATGACCTTCCCGAAAAATAGGACCAAAAAGAATGCATAGTGCTAAAATTCTCGCCGAAACGAAAATGAATCAACATTCCGGCAAAATATTGGCAACTATCACATTTCAAATACCGGTACCTGCAAACACAAACATATATGCAACACCACAATCATATGCAACATCACAAACATACATAGATCTAACTAGGCCACAAAAAGTGCATGTGCATGTTGTTGGAGCGAGCTAGGGAGAAAAAAAGTAGATCTACAACATGAAGATAGCTTTCCCCTTACTTACCTATCAAAAAAAGGTAATTTCACCACTTAATTTTCATGAATCTATGGTGCAAATGAGGTGAGGAGGAGGAGGCAGCTGAAAGCTTAGAGAAGGAGGTGGAGGGAATGAAGTGGGGAAAGTGAGTGGGTACATGTGGCTGTCCAAAATATCTTGTTGGGGTCCCAGGTTACTAATGGTGCACCACCTACAAATGCGCCATTAGTAACCCGGTTACTAATGGCGCACCTGCAGGTGGTGCCCCATTAGTAGTTTTGCAGAAAAGTAAAATATATATATATATACTAATGGCGCACTGTGGCACGGTGCGCCATTAGTAGTTTAAACTAGTAATGGCGCACTTTGACATGGTGCGCCATTAGTAGTTTTGCAAAAAAAAGAATAAAAAAAAATTCAGTACTGGCGCACTCCTAGTCTGGTGCGCCATTACTAGTTAGAACTAGTAATGGCGCACTTCAGCCGGATGCGCCATTAGTATGTATGTAAAAATGAAAAAAATTTATCACTAGTGGCGCACCTTTTGTCTGGTGCACCGTTAGTGTCTTCCACACTAATGGCGCATCACCAACTGGTGCACCATTAGTATATAGTAGTGGCTCACTGCTTCCCAGGTGCGCCATTAGTGTCAATCCTATCTATAGCCCTTTTCCTAGTAGTGAGGCGCGCGTGCACGGCCTGCTGGGCCGCATGACGCTGCAGGAGAAGGCGGGCTAGATGGCCCAGATCGAGCTCTTCATGGCGTCGCCCCACGCCCTCCCGGAGCTTAGCGCCGGCAGCCTCCTCAACGGCGGCGGCAGGCCGCCCTGGGAATGCGCATCCCCGTCCGACTGGGCCAGCATGGTCGAAGACAGTGCCTCACCCTCTCGTTCCTCCTCGGCGTCCCCATCTTCTATGGCATCGATGCCGTCCACGGCAACAACAACGTCATCGGCGCCACCATCTTCCCCCACAACATCGGCCTCGGAGCCTCCAGGCACGTTACATACCAATCGACCACGTTGAGCAATATAGTAGCTTTTTTTGGAGATCAGCAATATAGTAGCTTTTTGTACGTTTACTACGTTGACCACAGCCTACATACATGCTCTGTACATTTCCTGCAGGTACCCGGAGCTTGTGCGAAAGATCGGCGAGGTAACAACGCTCGAGGTTCGTGCCACCGACATGCACTGGATCTTCGCCCCCTGCGTCACCGTGAGTCAAGCTCAAACCTTTGTGTTCACATACATATACGTCATCGTGTACCTCCAACACCGAAGGTGATGCACCGCAGCTCACGTCAAAGGAAACCCTGCCGGAAGCGCGGTACGCAAGCAATCTGGCGGATGCTTTTGTAGACCCAAAACCCCACATGCCCGGGAGGGACCCCATCAGGGCACGCAATGACTATTGGCTGCACTAGGCCGTCCTGACCTCCCCTAGGGCCTCAAGGTTCGCCGCCCTGCAACAAGAAGAACGAAGAAAGAACGAGGAAGAAGAAGAAAAAAGGGAGAAGATAAAAGTAAAGGTTAAAAGTGGTAAATGAATTGATCGATTGTGTGTCGTTTAATCGGCCGTCATCTCTCATCTATTTACGAGGCGGCTGGACTTCCCGTACAAGGACTCCAAATCACTTCCAAATCTTTTCAAAATTAACCAAACTCGGATTTAGGTAAGTCTGAAACATCAGCTCGGTTTTTAGATCCTACAGGCCACAAACGACCTCGGATGATGATGAGCCCAAAAGAAAATTTGATCATTTCAACGAGACGAACAAATTTCATGTTGAAAGTTTTTTGATTCTGAGCTGTCTTGAGGGCCGAATAGCTTGCGCGACCCATCAGACATTAAGGAGGCGTTTGTTTGCTCCCTCGCGCCATATTTTGCCTCGTGGTAGAGCCGCACTCTGATGGCTCTAATTTTTGCATACAAATTCGGATTGAGACAATTTTATATAAAGATTAATCTTTTTGATGAGACGAAGATAATTTGTGTAGAAAGTTTTCTCATTTGAAGCTTCCCTTGAGGCATAATCGGTCGAACGGTGCTCTGGATATAAAATCTCAGTGCTTTGAGCATAGTTTCTGCCCTCAAGATGAGATCGGATAGCGATAGCCCAAACTTAAAAGATCTTCACCTCGACAATACAGAACTTTTTCATGTAGATCATTTCTTCATTTTAAGCCACTTTAATTAAGTTGTTGACCATACCAAAATCTGGTGTCAACACATGCCCCCCTGTTTTTCGCAAAACTTGTGTGCCAAAAATAACTTGCACGGAGTTTGTTCTAAGCACGATGTCAACACTCCATTGACCATTTTGTACGTGCTTTGGAAGATAAGTATATCTAGGCCATTTTAAAAATGTATTTTGTTTTTATCGACACCTCTCTCCCTAAGCATGTGGACATGTTTTTCGATTTCGGTTTTCTCTTGAGGACAAGCGAGGTCTAAACTTGAGGGAGTTGATACGTTCATTTTACATAATGTTTTCCTACTATTATTTATAATGTTTTTATGCATAATAATGCTTTATGGAGTAACTCTAATGTATTTTCTCTCATAATATGCAAGGTTTACACAAAGAGGGAGAATACCGGCAGCTGGAATTCTGCACCTGGAAAAGCTACGTCAGAGTCACCCCGCACATCTCCAAATGATCTGAAAATTTACGGAGAATTATTTTGGAATATATGAAGCATATTGGAGCAAATAACTACCAGAGAGGGCCCACCAGGTGAGCACAACCCACCTGGGCGCGCCAGGGAGTGCTGGCGTGATGTCTAGTACGCAATTTTATTCTTGTAGACTCGTGTTGGGACTCCAAGCGCAGAGTTTTATAGGACAGTACAAATTTTCCCTCAAGTGTATGACTTAAGGTTTATCAATCCGTGGAAGGTGTAGGATGAAGATGGTCTCTCTCAAACAACCCTGCAACCAAATAATAAAAGGTCTCTTGTGTCCCCAACACACCAAATACAATGGTAATTTGTATAGGTGCACTAGTTCGGAGAAGAGATGGTGATACAAGTGTAATATGGATAGTAGATATTGGTTTTTGTAGTAAGAACAATAAACAACAGCAAGGTAGCAATTGATAAAACGAAGCACAAACGGTATTGCAATGCTTGAAAATGAGGCCTATGGTCCATACTTTCGCTAGTGCAATCTCTCAACAATGCTAATCTAATTGGATCATATAACCATCCCTCAACGTGCGATGAAGAATCACTCCAAAGTTCATATCTAGCAAAGAATATAAGAAGAAATTGTTTGTAGCTATTCTTTCCGATCGATCTATCCAAGAGTTCGTACTAAAATAACAACAAGTTATTCTTTTCGATCGATCTATCAAGAGTTCGTACTAAAATAACACTAACTTATTCTTTCTGATCGATCTATCAAGAGTTCATACTAAAATAACACCAAAGAAAATTCAGATTCATAATACTCAATCCAACACAAAGAACCTCAAAGAGTGCCCCAAGATTTCTACCGGAGAAACAAAAGACAAGAACGTGCATCAACCCCTATGCATGGATTACCCCAATGTCACATCGGGAATCCGCGAGTTGAGTGCCAAAACATATCTCGAGTGAATCAATATAATACCCCATTGTCGCCACGAGCATTCATATGCATGACATACATCAAGTGTTCTCAAATTCATAAAAGTATTCAATCCGATAAAATGAAATCTCAAATGGAAAACTCAATTCATAACAAGATAAAGAGGGGAAAACACCATATGATCCGACTATATTAACAAAGCCCACGATACATCAAGATTGTGCCATCTCAAGAACACGAGAGAGAGAGATTAAACACATATCTACTAGTACAAACCCTCAACCCCCGGGTGGACTACTCCCTCCTCATCATGGTGGCTTCCGGGATGATGAAGATGGCCATCGGTGATGATTTCCCCCTCCGACAGGGTGCCAGAACGGGGTCTCGATTGGTCTTCATGGACACAGAAGCTTGCGGTGGCGGAACTTCCAATCTAGGGTTACCGCGAGGGTTTTTTGGAATATTTGACGATTTATAGGGCGAAGAGGCAGTGCGGGAGGCCACCGAGGTGGGCACAACCCACCTGGGGCGCGCCATGGTGGGTTGTGCCCCCCTTGGGGATCCCCTCTGGAACTTCCTTGGCCCATTGGATGTCTTCTGGTCCAAAAAAATCTCCAAAAAGTTTCGCTACGTTTGGACTCCATTTGGTATTGATTTTTTGCGATGTAAAAAACAACCAAAAAACAGCAACTGGCGCTAGGCACTATGTGAATAGGTTAGTCCCAAAAAATGATATAAAGTTGCTACAAAATGATTATAAAACATCCAAGAATGATAATATAACAACATGAATACTTCATAAATTATAGATATGTTGGAGACGTATCAAGGCGTGCCCTCGTGGGTTGTGCCCTCCTCGTCCCACCTTTGGTGCCCATCTTCTGGTATAAAAGTCACTTTGACCTAGAAAAAAAATCAAAGGAGGACTTATGACGCCCCCGATTCAATCGTACACTAATCATACACGCAAACGTGTACGATCAAGATCAAGGACTCACGGGAAGATATCACAACACAACTCTAAAATAAAATAAGTCATACAAGCATCATAATACAAGCCAGGGGCCTCGAGGGCTCGAATACAAGCTCGATAATAGACAAGTCAGCGGAAGCAACAATATCTGACTACAGACATAAGTTAAACAAGTTTGCCTTAAGAAGGCTAGCACAAACTGGGATACAGATCAAAAGAGGCACAGGCCTCCTGCCTGGGATCCTCCTAAACTACTCCTAGTCGTCGTCAGCGGCCTGCACGTAGTAGTAGGCACCTCCGGTGTAGTAGGAGTCGTTGTCGATGGTGGCGTCTGGCTCCTGGGCTCCAACATCTGGTTGCGATAACCAGGTAGAAAGGAAAGGGGGAAAAAGGGGGAGAAAAGCAACCATGAGTAGTCATCCAAAGTACTCGCAAGCAAGGATCTACACTATATATGCATGGGTATATGTGTAAAGAGGCAATATCGATGGACTGAACTGCAGAATGCCAGAATAAGAGGGGGATAGCTAGTCTTATCAAAGACTACGCTTCTGGCAGCCTCCATCGTGCAGCATGTAGAAGAGAGTAGATTGAAGTCCTCCAAGTAGCACCGCATAGCATAATCCTACCCGGCGATCCTCCCCTTGTCGCCTTGTGGAAAAGCGATCACCGGGTTGTCTGTGGAACTTGTTTGGGTGTGTTTTATTAAGTATCCGGTTCTAGTTGTCATAAGGTCAAGGTACAACTCCGGGTCGTCCTTTTACCGAGGGACACGGCTATTCGAATAGATCAACTTCCCTACAAGGGTGCACCACATAACCCAACACGCTTGATCCCCTTTGGTCGGACACACTTTCCTGGGTCATGCCCGGCCTTGAAAGATCAACACGTCGCAGCCCTACCTAGGCACAACACAGAGGTCAGCACGCCGGTCTAAATCCTATGGCGCAGGGGTCTAGGCCCATCGCCCATTGCACACCTACACGTTGCGAGGGCGGCCGGAAGCAGACCTAGCCTCCCTAATATAAGAGCAGGCATTCTAGTCCAATCCGGCGCGCCGCTCAGTCGCTGACGTCACGAAGGCTTCGGCTGATACCACGACGTCGAGTGCCCATAACTGTTCCCGCGTAGTTGGTTAGTGCGTATAGGCCAGTGGCCAGACTCAGATCAAATACCAAGATCTCGTTAAGCGTGTTAATTAAAGTATCCGCGAACGTCGACCAGGGCCAGGCCCACCTCTCTCCTAGGTGGTCTCAACCTGCCCTGTCGCTCCGCCACAAAGTAACAGTCGGGGGCCATCGGGAACCCAGGCCCACCTCTACCGGGATGGAGCCACCTGCCCCTTCAGCCCCCATCTCCGAACAGTATCATAAGTAATGTAACATTATTAAGTTTATAGCATATGCCCGTGATCACCTCATGAGTGATCACGGCCCAGTAGTATAGCATGGCAGACGGACAAGAATGTAGGGCCACTCATGGAATACATGCATCCTATACTAAGCATTAGGATTGCAGGTAAGGGTAACAACTGTAGCAACAATGATAGGCTATGCAACAGAATAGGAGTAACCGAACAGTAACATGCTACACTACTCTAATTCAAGCAGTAGAGAGAAGAATAGGCGATATCTGGTGATCAAGGGGGGGCTTGCCTGGTTGCTCTGGCAAGAAGGAGGGGTTGTCAACTCCGTAGTCGAACGGGGCAGCAGCAGCGTCGGTCTCGTAGTCTACCGGAGAGAAGAGGGGCAAGAAACAATAAATACAATGCAAATATAAGCACAACGCTGCGTGACGTGACAATTAGCGATGCAAGGTGTGCCCTAACGTGGCAGTAGGTGGTACCGATGAAAGGGGAAAACATTCGGGAAAGTATCCCCGGAGTTTCGTGTTTTCGGATAGATGAACCGAAGGGGGGAAGTTGCGTGTTTGCTATGCTAGGGATGTGTGGTGGATGAACAGGTTGCGTATCCGGATTCGTCTCGTCGTCCTGAGCAACTTTCATGTAGAAAACATTTTCATCTGAGCTACGGTTTATTTTATATTATTTTCCAAAGTTTTAATTTATTTTTAGAATTAACAGCATTGAATTAATTAGAAAATGTAACTATGATGTCAGCGTGATGTCATCATGATGTTAGCAGGACCACAAGTTGACTAGGTCAATCCAGGCAGGTGGGACCCGTTCGTCATTGACTATTTAATTAAATAGCCTAACTAAATAGATTAATTAACATGATTACTTAGGTTTTTTAACTAAACATGATTAATTAGTTTAATTAAGTGATTATATTAATTAATTAATTATGTTTTATTTATTATATTATATTTTATATATTTTTCTTTTTTTTGGCCAGGGCGCTGGGCCCTAGCAGTCAGTGGCCTAGAGGCCAAAACGGGCATGGGCACGGGCAAAGCCCCAGCCCACCCGGTAGTCAGGCGAGGTCGGAGCGGGCCGAGCAGGCGTGGCCGGACCATGGTCGGCGGCAGGAGGCGGAGCAGGGGGGCACTAGGAGAGGCCATGGCCGGTGATGTCTACTACACAATCTTCTTCTTGTAGACATTGTTGGGCCTGCAAGTGCACATGTTTGTAGGACAGTAGCAAATTTCCCTCAAGTGGATGACCTAAGGTTTATCAATCCGTAGGAGGCGTAGGATGAAGATGGTCTCTCTCAAACAACCCTGCAAGCAAATAACAAAGAGTCTCTTGTGTCCCCAACACACCCAATACAATGGCAAATTGTATAGGTGCACTAGTTCGGCGAAGAGACGGTGATACACGTGCAAAATAGATAGTAGATATAGGTTTTTGTAATCTGAAATTATAAAAACAACAAGGTAGCAAGTGATAAACGTGAGCGTAAATGGTATTGCAATGATAGGAAACAAGGCCTAGGGTTCATACTTTCACTAGTGCAAGTTCTCTCAACAATAATAACATAGATAGATCATATAACAATCCCTCAACATGCAACAAAGAGTCACTCCAAAGCCACTAATAGAGGAGAACAAACGTAGAGATTATGGTAGGGTATGAAACCACCTCAAAGTTATTCTTTCGGATCGATCTATTAAAGAGTTCGTACTAGAATAACACCTTAAGACACAAATCAACCAAAACCCTAATGTCACCTACATACTCCATTGTCACCTCAAGTATCCGTGGGCATGATTATACGATATGCATCACACAATCTCGGATTCATCCAACCAACATAAAAGTACTTCAAAGAGTGCCCCAAAGTTTCTACCGGAGAGTCAAGAACGTGTGCCAACCCCTATGCATAGGTTCATGGGCGGAACCCGCAAGTTGGTCACCAAAACATACATCAAGAGGCACATGATATCCCATTGTCACCACAGATAAGCACGGCAAGACATACATCAAGTGTTCTCATAAAAGACTCAATCTGATAAGATAACTTCAAAGGGGAAACTCAATTCATCACAAGAGAGTAGAGGGGGAGAAACATCATAAGATCCAACTACAATAGCAAAGCTCGGGATACATCAAGATCGTGCCATAGAGGGAACACGAGAGAGAGAGAGAGATCAAACACATAGCTACTGGTACATACCCTCAGCCTTGAGGGTGAACTACTCCCTCCTCGTCATGGAGAGCGCCGGGATGATGAAGATGGCCACCGGTGATGGATTCCCCCTCCGGCAGGGTACCGGAACAGACTCCCGAGAGGTTTTTGGTGGCTACAGAGGCTTGCGGCGGCGGAACTCCCGATCTATCTTCTCCGTGGATGTTTTTAGGGTACGTG
>NC_057798.1:705865586-705872599 GCF_018294505.1 Triticum aestivum | reverse complement strand
CGTGGAGTCCTCGAGTATCTTCTGACTTGAACTCCATGTCTCCAGGATGATATTCTTCCAAAAAATCACGTTGCCGAAGGTTTCATTCCGTTTGGACTCCGTTTGATATTCCTTTTCTTCGAAATACTGAAACAGGCAATAAAACAGCAATATGGGCTAGGCCTCCGGTTAATAGGTTAGTCGCAAAAGTGATATAAAAGTGTATAATAAATCCCATAATCATTCAAAATAGGTAATATAATAGCATGGAACAATAAAAAATTATAGATACGTTGGAGACGTATCAAGCATCCCCAAGCTTAATTCCTGCTCATCCTCGAGTAGGTAAATGATAAAAACAGAATTTTTGATGTGGAATGCTACCTAGCATGATTCTCAATGTAATTTCTCTTTATTGTGGCATGAATGTTCAGATCCAAATGATTCAAAATAAAATTTCATATTGACAAAAGAAATAGTAACACTTCAAGCATACTAATCAAAGTAATCATGTCTTCTCAAAATATAATGGCAAAAGAAAGTTCATCTACAAAATCATATAGTCTGGCTGTTGCTCTATCTTCATCACACAAAGTATTTAATCATGCACAACCCCGATGACAAGACAAGCAATTGTTTCATACTTTAATAATCTCAAACTCTTTCAACTTTTACGCAATACATGAGCATGAGCCATGGACATAACACTATATGTGGAATAGAATGGTGGTTGTGGAGAAGACAAAAAGGAGAAGATAGTCTCACATCAACTAGGCGTATCAACGGGCTATGGAGATGGCCATTAATAGATATCAATGTGAGTGAGTAGGGATTGCCATGCAACAGATGCACTAGAGCTATAAATATATGAAAGCTTGACAAAAAGAACTAAGTGGGTGTGCATCCAACTCGCTTGCTCACGAAGACCTGGGGCATTTTGAGGAAGCCCATCATTGGAATATACAAGCCAAGTTCTATAATGAAAAATTCCCACTAGTATATGAAAGTGACAACATATGAGACTCTTTATCATGAAGACCATGGTGCTATTTTGAAGCACAAGTGTGGAAAAAGAGATAGTAGCATTGTCCCTTCTCTCTTTTTCTCTCATTTCTTCTTCTTCTTCTTCTTCTTTTTTTCTTTCCTTTTTTTTCTCTTTTTTTTCTTTGGCCTTTTTTTTTGTAAAGTCCGAAGTCTCATCCCGACTTGTGGGAGAATCATAGTCTTCATCATCCTTTCTTCACTAGGACAATGCTCTAATAATGAAGATCATCACACTTTTATGGATTTACAACTCAAAGCTAGAACAAAATATGACTCTATATGAATGCCTCCGGCGGTATACCGGGATATGCAATGAATCAAGAGCGATATGTATGAAAATTATGAATGTGGCCTTGCCACAAATACGATGTCAACTACATGATCATGCAAAAAGCAATATGACAAAAGTAATGCGTGTCATATGAACGGAACGGTGGAAAGTTGCATGGCAATATATCTCGGAATGGCTATGGAAATGCCATAATAGGTAGGTATGGTGTCTGTTTTGAGGAAGGTAAATGGTGGGTGTATGGTACCGGCGAAAGTTGTGCGGCACAAGAGAGGCTAGCAATAATGGAAGGATGAGGTGCGTATAATCCATGGACTCAACATTAGTCAAAAGAACTCATGTACTTGTTCCAAAAATCTAGAAGTCATCAAAAACCAAAGCACTACGCGCTTGCTCCTAGGGGGATAGATTGGTAGGAAAAGACCATCGCTCGTCCCCGACTGCCACTCATAAGGAAGACAATCAATAAATAAAATTGTGCTCCAACTTCATCACAAAGCGGTTCACCATATGTGCATGCTACGGGAATCAAAAACTTCAACACAAGCATTCTTTAAATTCATAATCACCCAGCTAGCATAACTTTAATATTACCACCTCCATATCTCAAAACAATTATCAAGTATCAAATTGATCATAGCATCCAATTCACCTCCTATGAAAGTTTTCGTTCAAATTACCATGTTGTTTAGGACTCTCAAAATAATATAAGTGAAGCATGAGAGAGTAGCAATTTCTACAAAGTATAACCACCGTTGTGCTCTAAAAGGATATAAGTGAAGCACTAGAGCAAACAACAAACTACTCCAACAAGATATAAGTGAAGATCAATGAGTAGCTAAATAATTATGTAACTATGTGAAGAATCTCTCTCATTAAAGAATTTCAGATCTTGGTATTGTATTCAAGCAGCAAGCAAAACAAAATAAAATGACAATGCAAGGATAGCACGACTCATGTGAAGAAGCAAAAACTTAGTCTCAAACGATACTAACTGATAGTTGTTGAAGAGCAAAGGTGGGATGCCTACCGGGGCATCCCGAAGCTTAGATGATTGAGACTTCTTGAAATATTATCTTGGGGTGCCTTGGGCATCCCCAAGCTTGAACTTTTGTGTCTCCTTAATTCCTCTCATATCATGGTTTCTCTTCTTTTTATCAAAAGCTTCATTCACAACAAACTCAACAAGAACTCGTGAGATAGGTTAGTATAAACCAATGCAAAACCTTATCATTTTCTACTGTAAAAAATCACTTAAATAATTGTTGAACATTTCATACTAAATGCCTCTGCATATTTAATACTCCTATCCTCAAATAGAATCATTAAACAAGCAGACATATGCAAACAATGCAAACATAACAGCAATCTGCCAAAACAGTACAGTCTGTAAAGAATGCAAGAGTAACAATACTTGTCTGACTCCAAAAATTATGAACTTAAATTCCCACTGTAATAAATTTATCAGAGCTTAATATGCAAAAAGATTCAACGTTATACCATTCTCTGACTTTTCTAGGGAATTTTTGCAACTGCGGTAAACTTTCTGTTTTCAAACAGCAACATGTATACTAGCAAAATGAGCATGGCAAAGGCTATCCTTGACACTTTTATTGAAACTAAAGAAGCAAAAAATTATTCTAACTAACAGAAAGCAAAAACTAACAAAATAAAATGACGCTCCAAGCAAAACACATATCATGTGGTGAATAAAAATATAGCTCCAAGTAAAGTTACCGATGAACGAAGACGAAAGAGGGGATGCCTTCCGGGGCATCCCCAAGCTTAGGCTCTTGGTTGTCCTTGGATATTACCTTGGGGTGCCTTGGGCATCCCCAAGCTTAGGCTCTTTCCACTCCTTATTCCATAGTCCATCGAATCCTTACCCAAAACTTGAAAACTTCAACCACACAAAACTTAACACAAAACTCGTAAGCTCCGTTACAATAAGAAAATAAAACCACCACTTCGGTACTGTAATGAACTCGTTATAAATTCATATTGGTGTAATATATACTTTATTCTAACTTCTCTATGGTTCATACCCTCCGATACTACTCATAGATTCATCAAAATAAGCAAACAACACATAGAAAACAGAATCTGTCAAAAAACAGAACAGTCTGTAGTAATCTGTATCAAATGTATAATTCTGAAACCCCAAAAATTATGAAATAAATTGCAGGACCTGAGAAATTTGTATATTAATCATCTGCAAAAGGAATAAACCTAAAATCTCTCTCCAGTAAAAAATGGCAGCTAATCTCGTGAGCGCTAAAGTTTCTGTTTTCTACAGCAAGATCACATAAACTTCACCCAAGTCTTCCCAAAGGTTCTACTTGGCACTTTATTGAAACAAAAGCTATAAAACATGATTACTACAGTAGCATAATCATGTGAACACACAAAAATAGTATGGGTAAATATTGGGTTGTCTCCCAACAAGCGCTTTTCTTTAATGCTTTTTTAGCTAGGCATGATGATGGCAATGATGCTCACATAAAAGATAAAAATTGAAACATAAAGAGAGCATCATGAAGAATATGACTAGCACATTTAAGCCTAACCCACTTCCTATGCATAGGGATTTTGTGAGCAAACAACTTAGGGGAACAATAATCAACAAGCATAGGAAGGTAAAACAAGCATAGCTTCAAGATTTTCAGCACATAAAGAGGAAACTTGACATTGTTGCAATTCCTACAAGCATATATTCCTCCCTCATAATAATTTTCAGTAGCATCATGAATTAATTCAACAATATAACCAGCACCTAAATCATTCTTTTCACGATCTACTAGCATAGAAAATTTACCACTCTCCACATAAGCAAAATTCTTCTCATGAATAGTAGTGGGAGCAAACTCAACAAAATAATTATCATGTGAGGCATAATCCAATTGAAAACTAAAATCATGATGACAAGTTTCATGGTAATCATTATTCTTAATAGCATACAAGTCATCACAATAATCATCATAGATAGCAACTTTGTTCTCATAATCAATTGGAACCTCTTCCGAAATAGTGGAATCATCACTAAATAAAGTTGACACTCTTCCAAATCCACTTTCATATTCATCACAATAAAATTCAACATCCTCCAAAATAGTGGGATCACTACTTCCTAAAGTTGACACTCTTCCAAACCCATTTTCATCAATATAATCATCATACGTAGGAGGCATGCTATCATCAAAATAAATATTCTCATCAAAACTTGGGGGACTAAAAATATCATATTCATCAAACATAGCTTCCCCAAGCTTGTGGCTTTGCATATCATTAGCATCATGGATATTCAAGGAATTCATACTAACAACATTGCAATCATGCTCATCATACAAAGATCTAGTGCCAAAAATTCTAATGCATTCTTCTTCTAGCACTTGAGCACAATTTTCCATCCCATCATTCTCATGAAAGATATTAAAAAGACGAAGCGTATGAGACAAACTCAATTCCATTTTTTATAGTTTTCTTTTATAAACTATACTAGTGATAAAACAAGAAACAAAAAGATTCAATTGCAAGATCTAAAGATATACCTTCAAGCACTCACCTCCCCGGCAACGGCGCCAGAAAAGAGATTGATGTCTACTACACACCCTTCTTCTTGTAGACGTTGTTGGGCCTGCAAGTGCACAGGTTTGTAGGACAGTAGCAAATTTCCCTCAAGTGGATGACCTAAGGTTTATCAATCCGTAGGAGGCGTAGGATGAAGATGGTCTCTCTCAAACAACCATGCAACCAAATAACAAAGAGTCTCTTGTGTCCCCAACACACCCAATACAATGGCAAATTGTATAGGTGCACTAGTTCGGCGAAGAGACGGTGATACAAGTGCAAAATAGATAGTAGATATAGGTTTTTGTAATCTGAAATTATAAAAACAGAAAGGTAGCAAGTGATAAACGTGAGCGTAAACGGTAATACAATGATAGGAAACAAGGCCTAGGGTTCATACTTTCACTAGTGCAAGTTCTCTCAACAATAATAACATAGATAGATCATATAACAATCCCTCCGCATGCAACAAAGAGTCACTCCAAAGCCACTAATAGCGGAGAACAAACGTAGAGATTATGGTAGGGTACAAAACCACCTCAAAGTTATTCTTTCAGATCGATCTATTAAAGAGTTCGTACTAGAATAACACCTTAAGACACAAATCAACCAAAACCCTAATGTCACCTAGATACTCCATTGTCACCTCAAGTATCCGTGGGCATGATTATATGATATGCATCACACAATCTCAGATTCATCCAACCAACATAAAAGTACTTCAAAGAGTGCCCCAAAGTTTCTACCGAAGAGTCAAGAACGTGTGCCAACCCCTATGCATAGGTTCATGGGTGGAACCCGCAAGTTGGTCACCAAAACATACATCAAGAGGCACATGATATCCCATTGTCACCACAGATAAGCACGGCAAGACATACATCAAGTGTTCTCATAAAAGACTCAATCCAATAAGATAACTTCAAAGGGGAAACTCAATTCATCACAAGAGAGTAGAGGGGGAGAAACATCATAAGATCCAACTACAATAGCAAAGCTCGGGATACATCAGGATCGTGCCATAGAGGGAACACGAGAGAGAACACGAGAGAGAGAGAGAGAGAGATCAAACACATAGCTACTGGTACATACCCTCAGCCTTGAGGGTGAACTACTCCCTCCTCGTCATGGAGAGCGTCGGGATGATGAAGATGGCCACCGGTGATGGATTCCCCATCCGGCAGGGTGCCAGAACGGACTCCCAAGAGGTTTTTGGTGGCTACAGAGGCTTGCGGCGGCGGAACTCCCGATCTATCTTCTCCGTGGATGTTTTTAGGGTACGTGGGACTATATAGGTGAAAGAAGTCGGTCGCGAGGTGCTCGAGGGGCCCACGAGACAGGGGGCGCGCCCTACAGTGGGGGGCGCCCTCCTATCTCGTGGAGTCCTCGAGTATCTTCTGACTTGAACTCCACGTCTCCAGGATGATATTCTTCCAAAAAATCACGTTGCCGAAGGTTTCATTCCGTTTGGACTCCGTTTGATATTCCTTTTCTTCGAAATACTAAAACAGGCAATAAAACAGCAATATGGGCTAGGCCTCCGGTTAATAGGTTAGTCCCGAAAGTGATATAAAAGTGTATAATAAAGCCCATAATCATTCAAAACAGGTAATATAATAGCATGGAACAATAAAAAATTATAGATATGTTGGAGACGTATCAGCCGGAGCTGCGCGCGGCAAAGGGAGGCCTCGACGGAGCAGGAGCAGGGGTGACGGAGGCGAGGCCCGAGCGGCACGGCCACATGCACGGTGGTGCGGCGTGGATGTGGGGTGGTGCGGGCGCGTGTGCAGCGAGGCACAGAGGGCAGCAGCAGGGGCACCGGGGCGCGGCGGTGGCGTACGAGGGAGAAATGAGAGGTCGGGGCTCACGGCGAGGTGTAGGGAAATGACAGCGGGGCTCGGGGAGGAGGACAGGGACAACGTGCGGCGCGACGGAAAAGTCCGGCGGCGTCCGGGACGGCTTCGGGCAACGGGGTCGGGGTCGAGGCGGCGATGGCGGGGCGGCGCCGGGAGGAAGCAGAGGCGCCATGAGGCCGGTCGGGGAGGAGGGTTGAGGAGGCGGTGTGGGGAGGCGATGAGGAGGCGCCGGCGGAGACGGGCGGCGCCAGCCGGCGACGGGGCGTAGGGATGAGGCG
>NC_057798.1:705845061-705865319 GCF_018294505.1 Triticum aestivum | reverse complement strand
CGGCGGGGTCGGGGCGCCGTTTCCCCCGATCCAGATCGGGTGGAGTGAGGGAGACGCGCGGGGGTGGGATGAGTGGGGGAGTGGGGGCGTGCTAGGGTTTCGGGGGGGTTAGTAGGCGCGGCTGGGCCAGCCTGGTTGGCCCAGTGGCCAGCTGGGCCAAAGCCTAGTGAGGGTGGGGGGCTTTTCCTTTTTCCTTTTTTTGTTTTAGTTTTAGTTTTAGTCCTTTTTCCTTTTTCTTTATATTTCTTTTCTGTTTTTGCTCATTTTAAATATATAGGCCTTATATAAAAACATGGTTTCTTCACGACAAATAGTTAGGGAATATTTTCAACACATCGAACATTTTAGATTTGACTTTTGAAAACTTTAATTGCTCTAACTTTAATTCAAATTTTGAATTTGAATCCGTTTCGATCTAATGCGAGATTATCAACAGTAATCGAGGTGACATGGAATCGTTAACGCAAGTTTACTGTAGCCTAATTATACGGTCGTCACAGGACTTTTGGGCCGAAGCGCCGCCGTCTCGAGGCGGAACTTGGGCAGGAGCACTTTTGCCCTCCGGTGGAGCGATTCCGCCAGGGGAACTTCCCTCCCGGAGGGGGAAATCATCGCCATCATCATCACCAAAAACTCTACCATCTTTGGGAGGTCTATCTCCATCAACATCTTCAACGACACCATCTCCTCTCAAACCCTAGTTCATCTCTTGTGTTCAATCTTTGTACCAGAACCTTATATTGGTGCTTGTGGGTGGCTAGTAGTGTTGATTACATCTTGTAGTTGATTACTATATGGTTTATTTGGTGGAAGATTATATGTTTAGATCCATTATGTTATTTAATATCCCTATGATCTTGAGCATGATTATCATTTGTGAGTAGTTACTTTTGTTCTTAAGGTCATGGGAGAAGTCATGTTGCAAGTAATCATGTGAACTTGATATGTGTTAGATATTTTAATGATATGTATGTTGTGATTCCCTTAGTGGTGTCATGTGAACGTCACCTACATGACACTTCACCTTATTAGGGCCTAAGGGAATGCATTGTGGAGTATGATAACCCACAAGTATATGGGATCGCAACAGTTTTTTAGGGTAGAGTATTCAACCCAAATTTATAGATTCGACACAAGGGGAGCCAAAGAATATTTGCAAGTATTAGCAGCTGAGTTGTCAATTCAACCACATCTAGAGATTAATTATTTGCAGCAAAGTGATCAGTAGCAAAGTAGTATGATAGTTTTGATAGTAGTAGCAACAACAATAGTAACAATAACAGTGATAGCAGTAGTTTTGTAGCAAGTGCAATAGTAACAATAGCAGTAGTAGCTTAGCAGAAACAATATGTAGGAAAATCGTAGGCATTGGATTGGCGATTTGTTGGATGATATTCATCATGAGACAATCATAATCTAGGGCAATACGGCACTAGCTCAAGTTCATAAATATAATGTAGGCATGTATTCCGTAAATAGTCATGCGTGCTTATGGAAAGAACTTGCATGACCTCTTTTGTCCTACTCTCCTGTCGAAGAGGGGTCCTATTGGAAACTAAGGAATATTAAGGCCTCCTTTTAATAGAGAACCGGAACAAAGCATTAGCACATGGTGAATAGATGAACTCCTCAAACTACGGTCATCACCGGAAGTGGTCCCGACTATTGTCACTCTAGGGTTGCCGGATCATAACATGTAGTAGGTGACTATAACTTGCAAGATCGGATCTAGAATATAGATATAATGGTGATAACATAAACGGTTCTGATATGAAACCATGGCACACGGGCCCAAAGTGACAAGCATTAAGCATGGCAAAGTCATAGCAACATCAATCTCAGAACATAATGGATACTAGGAATCAAGCCCTAACAAAACTAACTCGATTACATGATGAATCTCATCCAACTCCTCACCGACCAGCGAGCCTATGAAGGAATTACTCCCGGTGGGGAGCATCATGGAAGTGGCTATGGAGAAGGGTTGGTGATGATGAAGATTGAAGATTCCCCTCTCCGGAGCCCCAAACGGACTCCACATCTGGCCTCCCAATGAAGAACAGGAGATGGCGGTGGCTTGATCTCGTGAAACGTGATAATTCTGTCTCCCCCATTTTTTGGAAAAATAGGATCTAATAGCGTCAATTTCAGAGTCTATGGGGCAACCAGGTGGGGACAACCCACCTGGGCGTGCCTGGAGGGGGTGGTGCGCCCTGGTGGGTTGTGCTCACCGAGATGCCCCCTATGGTGGTTCTTGGCTCCAGAAATTATCTTTTATTGTATAAAAAAATCCTCACAAAATTTTGTTCAATTGCGAGAACTTTTATTTCTGCACGAAAACAACACCATGGTAGTTCTACTGAAAACAGCTTCAGTCCGGGTTAGTTTCAATCAAATCATGCAAATTAGAGTCCAAAACAAGAGGAAAATCGTTAGGAAAAGTAGATACGATGGAGGCGTATCAGAGTAGTTATTAGATGATGAGTTGCTAGAGTGACAAAAGCTTAAACCCTAGTTTATGCGCTACTTCGTAAGGGACCGATTTGGATCCAAAAGTTTAATGCTATGGTTATATTTTATCTTAATACTTTTCTCGTGGTTGCGGATGCTTGCGAGGGGGTTAATCATAAGTAGGAGGTTTGTTCAAGTAAGAACAACACCTAGGCACCAATCCACCTACATACCAAATTATCAAAGTAGCGAACATGAATCAAGCCAACATGATGAAAGTGATATGGTGAAATTCCCGTGCACCCTCGAGAACACTTTGTTTATTATTAGAGACCATCTTGCCCTGTCCTTTGCCTCATAAGGATTGGGCTATCTTGCTGCACTTTATTTACCATTACCATTACTTGCTTGTTACAAATTATCTTGCTACCAAACTACTTATTACCAAGAATTTCAGTTCTTGTAGACATCACCTTGCTGAAAACTGCTTGTCATTTCCTTCCGCTCCTCGTTGGGTTCGACGACACTCTTACTTATCAAAAAGACTACGATTGATCCCCTATGCTTGTGGGTCATCAGTGGACAATAGCTTGGCATGGTGATAGTGGATACATGGAATCAAATAATTTTAACTCCAGGAGAATATATTACACACGACCTTACATTTGAGTGACACTTACAATCATTTGTTTCCTATTATAAATATCATTCTCTTTGGAAATTCTAGGTTGGATGATTAGTAGTTAAGGATAAATTATGGCCCATTTTAAAGTACCATGTTGCGTACATAGATGTGAAATTGTTATTTAGAAATTGAAGCATAAGTTGTTTGCGTTGGAACACATTGTGTAGGGGTTGTTTCAGAATTGTTTCATTTTATTTATTAAAAATATGTTCTAGTTTAGTCCGCACTATGATGTAGAAGTTAATCAAGCTATCAAAACCAATAGGTACAAGCATATTAGAGGCCATACAAGAATCTGTGGAAGTGGAAACAAAAGTTATGTATGAACAATGCCCAATAGATGCTACCATTGAAACAGGCAAATTTTCCTATGCAGTTGTTGTAGTTGGTGAGGTTCCCAATGCAGAAAGATTGGGGGATAGAACCGACCTTAGTATTCCATTAAATGGTTCCGATATTATTACTCGTGTTGCTAGTAAAGTCCCTACCATAGTGATTGTTATTTCTGTAAGGCCCTTGGTTATTGAGCCGTGAGTTGTTTAGAAGGTAGATGCTCTAGTTGCTGCTTGGCTGCCTTGAAGTGAGGGCATGGGAGTTGCTGATTGCCTCTTTGGAGACCATGATTTTGTGGGCACGTTGCCTATAACTTGGTTTAGATATGATGATCAACTACCTATAAATATTGGAGGTGCTGACTATGATCCGTTATTTCCTTTTGGATATGGGCTGAAATGTTGAAAAGCCTTGAAGATTTAGCATGATGTCTTGAAATATTTGTTGGTCATACATTTGAATTGCCAGAATATTGTTACATATGTGTGTTGTATAGTTGAGTATTGTGTTATGTATAATTCAAAAAAAAGAGTATTGTGTTATGTACAAGAGAAATAAAGTCATGTTGTCGAGTACATGGTATAAGGTATTCAAGACATAATTTCTCTGTTACTACATCTACTGTAAGTATATCATTTTGAATACTTGAATTTGATACCACTTCAGTTTTTTTGTTCCATTGACTTGACTTGTGGTTTTGGTTTGCACATTCTAAGTTTTACATAGAGAAGCAATTAATGAAATATATCAGTATGTCATGATGTGAAGAAGCATATTACCTAGAGACTGGACCGCAGGTGAATTGAATAAAAAATAAGAAATTCTTCATTCCTGAATGATGTAGCCGAACCATTTTCTTAGAAGCACCTTTTCTTTGGATGATGGTAAAAGATGTAAGCACAACAAAATATACCCATATATAACCCCACATAGCAAAAATGACCAATTCACTGAAAATGTGTGGCTCAAAGAAATAAGATGCATTGAGTTAGGTTTGACTAAGGACTTCCATGTGTGCCCTACCTCCTGATGATCATTTCCTGTTTATTTTTTGGTTGAATGATTAAAGAAAGGGATAGCTACATATTATAAGCACCCGGACCAGAATTGTAATTTGCATTCGGTTTGAGTTTGTGGCAAGAGAGACTAAGTAGTGAAATTGGTAGAGGCAAGGCAAAGCAGCGAGGCTAGGTACAACTCGCTGCCAAATAATATGACCCTTGAATTTGCTAGAGCATGAACAAGGTGAACTGTTAGTCCGTTATTTTAAGCCATGAATCATAGAACAACTGTTCCATGACTTTTCTATATAAATTAAAAAAATCATATATACACAATAAGGAAGAGGACAAAAGATAGAAAGTATAAGAAAATCATCCAATGGCGGTTCTAGGGATCATCATGATAAAAAAGTGAAAATCAATTCTAGACACCATCATCAAAGCTGGTAATCGATCCACCTATGCAAGCTCTCAGTATATTTGCTCTTGATTCCATGACCTAGCAAAGTAAGGTCCTAATGGAGGAATTTCCAAGCAGTGATTGTTGGGGCTTCATTTTTCAATATGTTTTTATTTCTTTGAATATTCCAACATCCCAGGTAATACTATCCACTTTTTGTATCTACTAAGTATATTTCTAGATGCCTTTTTGGGTGTATTTTGAATCATGACTAATATTTGAATAGAAAGGTAATAATTGATGCAACATGACTAACATTTGAATAGAAGTGTAATACTATTTAACTCATGTCATAGAACAAGTTACTACCCAAACATCAAAAGAAGGATGTGATAAATCATTAGAGGTTAAACCAGTGGTTTTGATTTTTTTTACTATCCGACCCTTTTGATTACTGCCAACATTATGGCGGCGGAGTATATACTAGCTACCTCCATAGTCAACAGTGGTATAGCACCTAGTCCAGGTTCACTGACAACTCTTACATGACAAGTGGCTACTACCACCTTCTCTAGCGGTAGATCATATTGGGCTACTTCACTTTTTAAGATTTTTCCTATTTCTTTGACCCAAATATTCCAACATTCCAGGATAATATTATCCATTCCAATTAAATTTTTGATCTGATTAGTCTCCTTCTAGATGCCTTTTTGGGTGTATATCAATTAATATTGAAATAAAAGCAGTAATAGATACAACATTAGACTAATTGTTGAATATTTGTGTAACTGTCGCACCCAATAAAATCTTGTAGTCAATCTAATTCAAAATGCCTATATTTCAGTATGTGTCCAATTAATGTTCGCAATAAAATGTTGCTTTAAATTCATGTTCGGATATACATCTAATTAATGTTTGGATAAACATAGTAAAATGTTGTCATAAATGTCGTTTTAAATTCATGTATGGATATGCATCCAATTAATTTTTGCCTCCTGTAGTGATGTCTATTTAACCACCCCCATCTTGATTGTTGTGGAACCACTCATATTGCCAATTCGCCAGAGCCCCACATAATCCGACTCGTTATCTCAAGCTCCAAAGCCTCACTAACAAACCAAATTTTTCATCATCACAAAGTTTATACGCCATGAGGACAACCAATTTCCTACTCATCATTGTTGTTGTGACCGTGTATGCCATCGGTGTACCAGCCACGGGCTGTGGTGATTCGATGGGAACCCAATTGTGGAACACGACAGGAGCTAATGGATGGGAACCAATCAAGAACATAAATGACAAACACATCCAGGAGCTTGGCGATTGGGCGGTGTTGGAATTCAGCAAGCATGTGAACTGCCTGCTCAAGTTCAACAAGGTGGTGAGTGGCAGACAACAACTCATGTCTGGCATGAACTACGAGCTCATCATTGATGTGACACACTTTGAGGGGAAAGATAGAAAATACAAGGCAGAGTTGCACGAGCAGGAGTTGACCAAGAAACGCCAACTTCTCTCCTTCATGATGGTGAACTAAGCGGGAGGAGGAAACTTTGTTAACAATAATTGTGTTCTTGGAATTATGTTAGCTCAATTGTTTGTCCAATAATAAATTATCATCTCGCATTGCCATGTGTTTTTAAGGATCAAACATCTACAACTTGATTATGATGAGAGAAGTAAAAGCAAACACATAATTGTGTTCTTTTCCTAGGAGAAGGAAGATTTGTTACCTTCGTTGTAAAACTCGGGAAGGTTCGTGATATTTCTCCCAGCTAGACTTCAGAATATTAATATGGATGCAAAAAACTTACAAAGACTAACAAGTGCTTCAGAATCAAAATCATATTAGTACTCATATCACTAAAATCGCGAGTTCCAGTGAAAGTCTTAATGCATTCGTACTCAATAGTTTTACCTACTATGTTACCTTTATCCATTTATCACCCTTAGTTGTTGGAAGTAATAAGATTAAGAAGATCCCAAGCTTCCTCGATAGTTTTATTATTAAAACACCCTCAGAAAGAACTATCAAGTATTTGTCTATCATGAGTGGGAAGCTTTGCATAAAAGTTACTAGCTCTTTGATAAAACTATTACTAGTAACTTTTTTCCCTCATAAAAGGTTGGGACATGCCCTCTCCCGCATAAGGCGGGAATTATATATATATAATTTCAATCAATACAAATTTTATGGAGCGAATAAAATCTCTTACAAATTTCACCACTTAGCCGTTCCCAATTCATGGCATAAATGTTTTCAAGATAATGATTTCATCTAAGAGTTTCACCCTCTATTAAGGAAGTGAATAATATTTTCTTCAAGTCATTACGAGATAACCCATTAGTTTTAAAGAGGGAACATATTTCATCAAGCGAATGAATATGATCATCAGGGTAATCTTTCTCATTTCCTGCATAGTTGTTAGCTTTGACATGTTTGATATAACCAATAGGTACTCTATAAACATCTTGTTTTTCCTTTAGTAGGTTCCTCACAAACCTTATTACCAATTGATAGGAAAGTTTCAAGTAGAGTATCAATAATATATGAAGCCATAGTGATAAAACTAGTAGAAAACAATAAAATAGCACACAGAGTAAAATGGTTTCCTTACCACTTTGAACTTACCAAAAGTGTTACAATCCCCGTGAACGGCCCAAGAAAAGAGTCTGACATCCTACAAGTCTAGGATGTCAATTGTAGATATTTTTTATAGGTAAAGTATTGATCGCACAACGAGCAGAAGGAATTGGTAAGTGCAAAAATAGCAATGATTCGCTGTAAGTACTAAAATTTGTAACATTGTAGTTGCTTGTGATGGTGGAGTTGCAACGTAATGTAAATACCAATAAAAGGTGAAAGAGTGCAGTAAGTGGCGCAATTTTAATTGTGATAAGGACAAGTCGGTTGTCTTACTTATGTGATCGAACATTCTCGAGGATGGTAGGAATATTGTGCAATGTAAATAACAATATTTTAATTGTGATTCTCATTGCTTAATCTGCGTTGTGTCGATAGAACCTAAAGCCTATATGCTCCAAAATCTGCTAGAGTTGCCCTAGCTGCCCTCATACAGTTCTCTCTAATCATTTGGTTCTTTGTGTTTTTGCACAAACATTTTCTTGAAATGGCAAATTAAAACCAAGTACCTTTGTCGTTCCCCTTTGCTCGTATGAGCCGAATGACATTACATTGCGACTTTGATTTGTACGCCCCTAACCACATTGAGGTACCGAAGCTGAACATTGATGGCAAGGTTTCGTATACATAACAAAAGTATATAGTTTTTTTCTCAGAACTCATCGAAGGCGAGTTTGAAAAATAGGACGTGGAAAGCCTGCAGCTTTGCATCCCCTCTTACCTCTCACAAACCAGACACATAAATGAGGTGATTGAGAGCACAAGCACCACAAGAGAACTCTAGTTTCTGCAATACAACACACGTTTTTCCAATGTGTAAGAACAGAGCTGAATGCTCATGGCAAACTGATGGATACAGCAAAGTGATGGATAGGTTTTGTTTGCTGCAGTAATAAATAGTCAATGGATGAGACTGAAGAAACTGTGATCGATCTACAATCATCACATATATCATGACTGTTAGTATGAACAAGCCAGACACTGCAAGCTAGAAAGCTCTCCACAATTTCTTGAAAACTCTTTTTATCCACAGAAAAAAAACACTAGTCAACATGTCCTTGCTAAACAATAATTGTTTGAAAAAACACTAGTCAACACAAGTTAACAATAGGCCACTGTCTCCGCATGAGAAGTGGAGTACCTCGAAAAAGATATGGAATCCAAATTGATTAGCAGCGATGTCAAATGTTAGCAGCAAAACCTAACATCATGCTAGAGAACTGATGAAGGCAGACAGAATAGAGAGCATTCTAGTATCATGGGTAAAGATGTAAATCCTGAGAGAGATGGAGGTAGGAGAGTACAATATATGGCACACCCTTGTATTTTACGTACAAAAGAAAGAGCTGAGGTTTTCAACACAAGTTTGCTTACACTGAACGAATTTTAGTGCTCCAAGTAAGCATGATAAAGTAATAACTATCTGACAAATCCCTCATCCCTGCTGCATGTAAATCCAATATTAATGCAGAATCTGGTCCCCGACAAGCTCCTGAAATTGGACAGGCTTACTGAAGATACAGTGGGATGCTACAGAGAAAATACCACCAAACAAGGGTGCTTAATGAATGTTGTTTAACCTGCAGAATATTGTCCAAGAGCATAACCGTTGACTCCGCGCCTCTGCCTGCTCTCACGTAAGGTTTCTGATTCAGTTTTCAAAGGCTTCAGTTTCAATGTACAATCATTTTGGGTCATCAGTTACAGAAGAGCATTCAGAGCCGTATGAATCTGCAGAACGCTACACAAATACACAGGCCATCGAATTGTTGTAAAGCAATACTCGGGTTGGCAAAGATAACTTCTATGATGATTCAGTAAAGTTACAGGAGTTTAGTTAATTACCCAAAATAACGGATTAATATGGAGTATAAAGGCAAAACTACTGACAACTCCTATGATTCAGTAATTTTGCCATTACCTTCTTTGCTGATCTTCTTCTTAACAGTTTATTTTCACTACATTCACAATTGCTCTTGATCTCTAAAAGAACTAATATTTATTTCAATGTTTGTGTTTATTTTATTTAAGAATTAGCAATCAGTATTACTCTTGTCGGCATGAGTGTCAAGCTGAACACAGTCATACAAAGGTTCAGGAACCTGATACATCCAGGTCTTTACAACATTAGCCGGAGAAGCTAATTTGGCCGCATAATACGGTGTCATTAGCCTCCCTTTTAACATGATACGCTTCAGTTTCTACTTAACTCCTGAATTTGAAACAATCTCACCCTTTTGCCTTCTGATTTGTAAGAAGAGAATCGAATACTCGACAAAGTGAGTTCTTATTACATTGGTTGCATAATACAGTCGTTGGATGATAATACTGGAGAAAATGAACTCCATCTACAATCATCACAGGCTGATGCTGCACCAAATCAGAAGTCGAGCAAGTCTGAAAAATCGAAGGCTTTGAGTGCCTCCTTGCGTGCTGCTTCGTTCATTGCTTCCATCTCCTGTTGATGGCGCAGGTACTCATCATCCACCTCGACGTAGCCATTCTTGGCGTACTCGGTGCGGACCCAGGCCTGGAATTCCCTGAAATCCTCTCCAATCTCGTAGAAAAAGCGCACGACGTTGTAGAAGCTCACCACGTCCTCGTCCATCTCCTCTTCCGGCGAAGGAATCAGGGCAGGGTTGTGGCGCTTCAGGGCCTTGTACTCGGGAGGGAGAGAGTCGTCATCCATCTCCTTGGTTAGGATGGAATCCACCTCCTCCTGCGGCAGCCTCGTCATCTTTCTCTCCGGAGCCTCCTCGCGCCTGGCTGCCGCCGCCGTCGCCGGTGTGGCTCCCTGCCCCAACTCAGAGCAGTCGATCCCGGCTGTTTTCCTTCTGATGGAGCAGACCTCCAGTGGAGATTCGTCGCCTTCTGGTGCCTCCTCTGCTTTCCTTTTGGTTCCCTTCTTCTCCTTCAGATCTTGACCGCCATGCTGCTGGCACCGCTTCAGCACACACACATCGCCGGCGGTCACAGCTGCCTTCGCCGCCATGCGTCTGGTGGTGCGCCGCTACTTCCTCGCCGGCCGTCGATCTCCCGCGGTTCGCCTCGACTAACCGACCTCGCCGCCAAAATTGGGGAGAATTTGATCGAGGAAACCTAGCTTCCAATTTGGGGGGACGCTGGAACAGATGTTGTCTGGGCATTATAAAGGCCGAAGCTTTTAATTCCGTTCTATTTCGGCTCCGGTCGATGACGACGAGTGGGAGTCGAAATCAATCGAGCTCGGATTGGAGGCGAGCTGAATTGATTTCGAGCCCATGGTTTGCCGCGTTGCCCAAACAAAAGTGAATTTACATCTTTTTCTCAAAACAAATTCAAGGCCACTCCTATTTGACGCGTAGGTTGCCAAAAAGCCAGCTGGCCCGAGGTTTGGTGAAGGTTCTAGAATCTTCCAAGAAACGGTTTTCTCGTTTTTTCTTCCGGTTTTTTTAATTTCTTTGTCCTTTTCCTTCTTTTTTTCATTGTTCGTGACTGCTCTGCTTTCCTTTTTCTCTTTTTTTTCATTCTTTCTTTATTTCTTCCTTTTCTTTTTCTTTTTTGTCCGTCTTTCAAATTTGCGAACATATTTTCTCAGATTGAAAACATTATTTGCACTCCTGAACATTTTTCAAAATCAGGAATATTTTCAAGTCTGTGAATATTTTTTTTACAAATTCGTGAATTTTGTTTTAATTGCAGAACATTTTATAAAAAAATATCTAACATTTTTGGAACAAGTGAACTTCTTCGCAAATTCATGAACATTTTTAAAATCATCAATATTTTTTTAAATCGTGATTGTTTTTTGAAAGCATGAACATTTTTGAATTAATGATATTTTTAAAAATCATGAACATTTTTCAAATTCACGAATATTTATTGAAATTGCGTATATTTATTGGAACACGTAACCATTTTTTGAAATTTGAGAACAAATTTTGAAATTCATGAACTTTTTTTCTTCTAGACAAACATTTTTTGAGTTACTTAATACTTCTTGAAAACAACAAAAATATTTGAATTTCGTAAACATTTTTTTATAATTTTGGAACATTTTTCTAAATTCTCGAACATTTTTTAGAAGAAAAAAGGGCATGGTCGGCAAGATCCGTACCTGCGCGGGCAAAGCCCACATGGTTTCTAGTCATGCCCGGTAGCCACTCCGGCACGACCACTTGCTCTTCTCGAACATTTTTTGAATATTGTGAACATTTTTGTAGAAATTCCTAGGTGGCCGGAACAAAAGCAATACTCTGACTTGTGCTCACCGTCACCGGCTGGCATGGCGGCAGCGCAAGGCCTAGGCAAAGAGCGTCCGCTGTACAAGGACGCGTCGGCGCCGGTGGAGGCGCGCGTGCACGACCTGCCGGTCTGCATGACGCTGCAGGAGAAGGCATGCGATGGCCCAGATCGAGCTCTCTGTGGCGTCGCCCCGCGCCCTCACGGAGCTCGGCGTCGGCAGCCTCCTCAACGGCGGCGGCAGTCCGCCCTGGGAACGCGCATCCCCGTCCGACTGGGTTGGTATGGTCGACGGCATGCAGCGCCTCGTCCTCTCGTCCCGCCTCGGCGTCCCCATCATCTACGGCATCGATGCCGTCCACGGCAACAACAATGTCATCGGCGCCACCATCTTCCCCGACAACGTCGGCCTCGGAGCCTCCAGGCACATTACATACCGATCGACCACGTTGAGCAATATAGTAGCTTTTTGTACGTTTACTATGTTGACCACGCCCTACATACATGCTCCATTCATTTCCTGCAGGGACCCGGAGCTTGTGCGAAAGGGCAAACCCTATTTGACGCTGGTTAGCGTCAGAATGTTCTCCTTTCGCTCAGGGAGCCATCGGTTGGGCCGGCCCATGTACGGGATTAGCGTTTACTGTTCGATGCGTTGCTGCCGCTTCCTTCTCTACTTCTTGCGGGGGGTTTTTCGTTTTTCTTCTACGATTTTTCTTCCAGTGTTTTCGCTGTTTTGCCTGGTTTTGAGTTGTTTTCTTCCTGTTTTTTCTTTTTCTTTTTTGGTTCCTTTTTTCTTTTATGTTTCCTTTTTATTTTCTCTTGCTATTTTCTTCTCTTTATTGCGCATTATATAAAAAGTTCACTGCATGTTACAAAAATCTTCATGATATTAGGAAAATGTTCATCGTATATTATGAAATAGTGCATCTTGCATTCTAAAATTGTTCATCGTGTGTTACAAAAATGTTCATAGTATATTATGAAATTGTTCAACATATATTAAAAAAGTTCATTGCGTATTTAAAATTTGTTCATCATATATAAAAAATTTGTTCAACGTATACTACAAAATGTTCAGTTGTGTATTTTAAAATTTTCAAGTGTTTGTTTTAAAAAAGTTCTCTATATTTTAAAGTTTGTTCAACGCATATTATAAAAATATTTTATTTTAAAAAATAACATGATTTGCCGCTGCCTTTTATACTTTGAGGCAAGCACTGCAATTTTATCGTTGTAGGTAGCTAGCTCGGCTGGTTGGCTCCCTTGGATCCAGAATGAGGTCCGCAGTTCGATCCCAACTTGTGCGCCTCAATTTCGAATTTTTGCTCGACGCGTGCTTATTGGGCCGGCCCGTTTGCGCTTCGCTTCAACGAAGCCGCGTCGCTCGGACGCTCACGGGCGGCGTATAGGAGCTCTCGTGCAAAAGATCGGCGAGCCAACAACGCTCGAGGTTCATGCCACCGGCATGCACTGGACCTTTGCCCCCTACGTCGCCGTGAGTCAAGCTCAAACCTTCGTGTTGACACATGAACACGTCACTGTGTACCTCCAACACCGAAGATGGTGCACCGCAGCTCACATTGAAGGAGACCCGACCGGAAGCGCGGTACACAAGCAATCCGACGGGCGCTTTTGTAGATCCAAAACCCACACGCCCGGGAGGGACCCCGTCAGGGCGCGCAGCGGCTATGAGCTGCACTAGGTCGGCCTGACCGTCCCTAGGGCCTCGAGGTTCGCCGCCCTGCAACAAGAAGAATGTACAAAGAACGAGGAAGAAAAAGAACAAAGGGAAAAGATTAAAGTAAAGGTAAAAAGAGGTAGGTGAATTGATCGATTGTGCGTTGTTCAATCGGCATCACCTCTCATCAATTTATGAGACGGCTGGACATCCTGTACAAAAAAAAGGATTCCAAATCACTTCCAAATCTTTCCAAAATTAACCGAATTCGGATTTAGGTAAGTCTAGAACAACAGCTCGGTTTTTAGATCCTACAGGCCACAAACAACCTCGGATGAAGATGAGCCCAAAAGAAAATTTGTCCATTTCGACGAGACGAACAACTTTTGTGTTGAACGTTGTTCTATTCAGAGCCGTCTTGAGGGCCGAACAGCTTGCGCGACCCATCAGACATTAATGAGGCGTTTGTGTGCTCCCTCGCGCCATATTTTGCCTCGTGGAGTCGTGGTAGAGCCGCACTCTGATGGCTATAACTTTTGTATACGAACTTGGATTAAGATGATTTTTATATCATAATCAATTATTTCGACGAGACGAAGACAATTCATGTAGAAAGTTTTCTCGTTTGAGGCTTCCCTTGAGGCGTAATCGGCCGAACCATGCTCTGGATATAAAATCTCAGTGCTTTGAGCATAGTTCGGCCCTCGAGATGGGATCGGATGGTGATGACCCAAACTTTAAAGATGTTCACCTTGACAATACGAAACTTTTTCATGTACATCACTTCTTCATTTGAAGCCACTTTAATTAAGCTGTTGACCGTACCAAAATCTGGTGTCAACACATACCCCCCAGTTTTTCGGCAAAACTTGTATGCCGAAAAATAACTTACGCGGAGTTTTTTCTAAGCACGATGTCAACACTGCATCGGCCATTTTGTACGTGCTTTTGACGATAAGTATATATTGGCCATTTTATTTCTTAGAGCGATAATTGTGTATCGGCTATTTAGATTAGCAACAAAAGTTAAGCTAATCAAACGTATTTTGTTTTTATTGACACCTCTCTCTCTAAGCATGTGGACATGTTTTTCGATATCGGTTTTCTCTTGAGTAAAAGCAAGGTATAAACTTGAGAGAGTTGATACGTCCATTTTACATCATGTTTTCCTATTGTTATTTATAATGTTTTTATGCATAATAATGCTTTATGGAGTAATTCTAATGCATGTTATCTCATAATATGCAAGGTTTACACAAAGAGGGAGAATTCCGGCAGATGGAGTTCTGGACCTGGAAAAGCTACATCAGAGTCACCTATTCCGCACATCTCCAAATGAGCTGAAAATTTATGGAGAATTGTTTTGAAATATATAAAAGAATATTGGAGCAAATAACTATCAGAGGGGACCCACCAGGTGGGCACAACCCACCTGGGCGCGCCATGGAGCGCATGCGTGATGTCTAGTATGCAACTTTATTCTTGTAGACTCGTGTTGGGCCTCCAAGCACATAATTTTGTAGCACAGTAACACTTTTCCCTCAAGTGGGTGACTTAAGGTTTATCAATCCATGGGAGGTGTAGGATGAAGATGGTCTCTCTCAAACAACCCTGCAACCAAATAATAAAAAGTCTCTTGTATCCTCAACACACCAAATACAATGGTAATTTATATAGGTGCACTAGTTCGGTGAAGAGATGGCGATACAAGTGTAATATGGATAGTAGATGTTGGTTTTTGTAGTAAGAACAATAAATAACAGCAAGGTAGCAATTGATAAAACTGAGCACAAACAGTATTGCAATGCTTGAAAATGAGGTCTAGGGTCCGTACTTTCGCTAGTGCAATCTCTCAACAATGCTAATCTAATTGGATCATATAACCATCCCTCAACATACGATGAAGAATCACTCCAAAGTTCGTATCTAGCGGAGAATATAAGAAGAAATTGTTTGTAGATATTCTTTCCGATCGATATATCCAAGAGTTCGTACTAAAATAACACCAAGTTATTCTTTCCGATGGATCTATCAAGAGTTCGTACTAAAATAACACTAAGTTATTCTTTTCGACCGATCTATCAAGAGTTCATACTAAAATAACACCAAAGCAAATTCAGATTCATAATAATCAATCAAACACAAAGAACCTCAAAGAGTGCCCAAGATTTCTACCGGAGAAACAAAAGACAAGAACGTGCATCAACCCATATGCATAGATTACCCCAATGTCACCTAGGGAATCCGCGATTTGAGTGCCAAAACATATCTCAAGTGAATTGACATAATACCCCATTGTCACCACGGGTATTCATATGCAAGACATACATCAAGTGTTCTCAAATTCATAAAAGTATTCAATCCGATAAAACAAAATCTCAAAGGGAAAACTCAATTCATAACAAGATAGAGAGGGGGAAACACCATATGATCCAACTATATTAACAAAGCCCGCGATACATCAAGATCGTGCCATCTCAAGAACACGAGAGAGAGAGAGAGGGAGATTAAACACATAGCTACTGGTAAAAACCCTCAGCCCCGAGGGTGGACTACTCCCTCCTCATCATGGTGGCCGCCGAGATGATGAAGATGGCCACCGGTGATGATTTTCCCCTCCGGCAGGGTGCCGGAATAGGGTCTAGATTGGTTTTCATGGACACAGAGGCTTGTGGTGGCGGAACTTCCGATCTAGGGTTACCCCAAGGGTTTTTGGAATATTGGACGATTTATAGGGCGAAGAGGCGGTGCGGGAGGCCACCGAGGTGGGCACAACCCACCTAGGGCGCGCCATGGTGGGTTGTGCCCCACTCGGGGCTCCCCTCTGGCACTTCTTTGGCCCATTGGATGTCTTCTGGTCCAAAAAAATCTCGAAAAAGTTTCGCTGTGTTTGGACTCCGTTTGGTATTGATTTTCTGCGATGGAAAAAACAAGCAAAAAACAGCAACTGGCACTGGGCACTATATCAATAGGTTAGTCCCAAAAAATGATAAAAGTTGCTATAAATGATTGTAAAACATCCAAGAATGATAATATAACAGCATGAATACTTCATAAATTATAGATACGTTGGAGACTTATCAAGGCGCGTCCTGGTGGCTTGTGCCCTCCTCGGCCCACCTTTGGTGCCCATCTTCTGGTATAAAAGTCGTTTTGACCTAGAAAAAAAATCAAAGGAGGACTTCTGGGACGAAGCGCCGCCATCTCAAGGCGAAACTTGGGCAGGAGCACTTTTGCCCTCCGGCGGAGCGATTCCACGAAGGGAACTTCCCTCCCGGAGGAGGAAATCATCGCTATCGTCATCACCAACAACTCTCCCATATTTGGGAGGGCCATCTCCATCAACATCTTCAACAACACCATCTCCTCTCAAACCCTAGTTCATCTCTTGTGTTCAATCTTTGTACCAGAACCTTAGATTGGTGCTTGTGGGTGGCTAGTAGTGTTGATTACATCTTGTAGTTGATTACTATATGGTTTATTTGGTGGAAGATTATATGTTCAGATCCATTATGCTATTTAATATCCCTCTAATCTTGAACATGATTATCATTTGTGAGTAGTTACTTTTGTTCTTAAAGTCACGGGAGAAGTCATGTTGCAAGTAATCATGTGAACTTGATATGTGTGCGATATTTTGATGATATGCATGTTGTGATTTCCTTAGTGGTGTCATGTGAACATCGACTACATGACACTTCACCTTATTAGGGCCTAAGGGAATGTATTGTGGAGTATGATAACCCACAAGTATATGGGATCGCAACAGTTTTTTAGGGTAGAGTATTCAACCCAAATTTATAGATTCGACACAAGGGAAGCGAAAGAATATTTGCAAGTATTAGCAGCTGAGTTGTCAATTCAACCACACCTGGAGATTAATTATCTGCAGCAAAGTGATCAGTACCAAATTAGTATGACAGTTTTGATAGTAGTAGCAACAGCAATAGTAACAGTAACAGTGATAGCAGTAGTTTTGTAGCAAGCGCAATAGTAACAATAGCAGTAGTAACTTAGCAGCAACAATATGTAGGAAAATCGTAGGCATTGGATCGGCGATTCGTTCGATGATATTCATCATGAGACAATCATAATCTAGGGCGATACGGCACTAGCTCTAGTTCATAAATATAATGTAGGCATGTATTCCATAAATAGTCATGTGTGCTTATGGAAAGAACTTGCATGCCATCTTTTGTCCTACCCTCCTGTGGAAGCGGGTTCCTATTGGAAATTAAGGGATATTAATGCCTCCTTTTAATAGAGAACCGGAACGAAGCATTAGCATACAGTGAATATATGAACTCCTCAAACTACGGTCATCACCGGAAGTGGTCCCGACTATTGTCATTCCGGGGTTGCCAGATCATAACATGTAGTAGGTGACTATAACTTGCAAGATCGGATCTAGAACATATATATAATGGTGATAACATAGACAGTTCCGATCTGAAATCATGGCACCTGGGCCCAAAGTGACAAGCATTAAGCATGGCAAAGTCATAGAAACATCAATCTTAGAACATAATGGATACTAGGGATCAAGCCCTAACAAAACTAACTCGATTACATGATGAATCTCATCCCACTCCTCACTGACCAGCGAGCCTACGAAGGGATTACTCACTCCCGATGGGGAGCATCATGGAATTGGCGATGGAGAAGGGTTGGTGATGACGAAGATCGAAGATCCCCCTCTCCGGAGCCCCAAACGGACTCCGGATCAGGCCTCCCGATGAAGAACAAGAGACGGTGGCGCCTCCATCTTGTGAAATGCGATAATTCATTCTCCCCTTTTTTTGGAAAAATAGAATTTTATAGCGTCGGTTTCAGGGTATGCAGGGCCACCAGGTGGGGACAACCCACCTGGGCGCTTGTGGAGAGGGTGGCGTGCCCTGGTGAGTTGTGCCCACCAGGTGCCCCCCCCTTCGGTGGTTCTTGGCTCTAGAAATTATCTTTTATTGTATAAAAAATCCTCACAAAGTTTCATTCCATTCCGAGAACTTTTATTTCTGCACAAAAACAACACCATGGTAGTTCTGCTGAAAACAGCGTTTGTCCAGGTTAGTTTCATTAAAATCATGCAAATTAGAGTCCAAAACAAGGGGAAAAGCGTTAGGAAAAGTAGATACGATGGAGATGTATCCGAGTAGTTATTAGATGATGAGTTGCTAGAGTGACAAAATCTTAAACCCTAGTTTATGCGTTACTTCGTAAGGGGCCGATTTGGATCCAAAAGTTTAATGCTATGGTTAGATTTTATCTTAATATTTTTCTCGTAGTTGTGGATGCTTGCGAGGGGGTTAATTATAAGTAGGAGGTTTGTTCAAGTAAGAACAACACCTAGGCACCGATCCACCCACATACCAAATTATCAAAGTAGCGAACATGAATCCAGCCAACATGATGAAAGTGATATGGTGAAATTCCCAGGCGCCCTCGAGAACGCTTTGCTTATTATTAGAGACCGTCTTGCCCTATCCTTTGCCTTAAAAGGATTGGGCTATCTTGCTGCATTTCATTTACCATTACCGTTACTTTCTTGTTACAAATTATCTTGCTACCAAACTACTTATTACCAACAATTTTAGTGCTTGTAGACATTACCTTGCTGAAAACTGCTTGTCATTTCCTTCTGCTCCTCATTGGGTTCGACGACACTCTTACTTATCGAAAGGACTACGATTGATCCCCTATGCTTGTGGGTCATCAGTGGACAATAGCTTGGCATGGTGATAGTGGAAATATTACTCCTGGTAAGCAAATAATTTTAACTCCAGGAGAATATATTACACACGACCTCACATTTAATTTGAGTGACACTTACAATCATTTGTTTCCTATTATAAAAATCATTCTCTTTGGAAATTCTAGGTTGGATGATTAGTAGTTAAGGATAAATTATGACCCATTTTCAAGTACCATGTTGCATACACAGATGTGAAATTGTTGTTTAGAAATTGAAGCATAAGTTGTTTGCGTTGGAACATACTGTGCAGGGGTTGTTTCAGAATTGTTTCATTTTATTTATTAAAAATACGTTCTAGTTTAGTCCGCACTATGATGTAGGAGTTAATCAAGCTATCAAAACCAATAGGTACAAGCATATTAGAGGCCATACAAGAATCTATATATGGAAGTGGAAACCAAAGTTATGTATGAAGGATGCCCAATAGATGCTACCATTGAAACGGGCAAAATTTCTTATGTAGTTGTTGTAGTGGTGAGGTTCCCTATGCAGAAAGCTTGGGGGGTGATAGAACCGACCTTAGTATTCCATTAAATGGTTCTGATCTTATTACTCGTGTTGCTAGTAAAGTCCCTACCCTAGTGATTGTTATTTCTGGAAGGCCCTTGGTTATTGAGCCGCGAGTTGTTTAGAAGGTAGATGCTCTAGTTGCTGCTTGGCTGCCTGGAAGTGAGGGCATGGGAGTTGCTGATTACCTCTTTGGAGACCATGATTTTGTGGGCACGTTGCCTGTAACTTGGTTTAGATATGATGATCAACTACCTATAAATAGTGCAGGTGCTGACTATGATCCATTATTTCCTTTTGGATATGAGCTGAAATGTTCAAAAGCCTTGGAGATTTAGCATGATGTCAGGAAATATTTGTTGGTCATACATTTGAATTGCCAGAATACTGTTACATATGTGTGTTGTATAGTTGAGTATTGTGTTATGTACAAGAGAAATAAAGTCATGTTGTTGATTACATGGTATAAGGTCTTCAAGACATAATTTGCCTGTTACTACTTCTACTATAAGTATATCATTTCTAATACTTGAATTTAACTAGGTACAACTCGCTGCCAAATTATATGGCCCTTGAATTTGCTACA
>NC_057798.1:705843756-705845051 GCF_018294505.1 Triticum aestivum | reverse complement strand
CGATGAAGAATCACTCCAAAGTTCGTATCTAGCGGAGAATATAAGAAGAAATTGTTTGTAGATATTCTTTCCGATCGATATATCCAAGAGTTCGTACTAAAATAACACCAAGTTATTCTTTCCGATGGATCTATCAAGAGTTCGTACTAAAATAACACTAAGTTATTCTTTTCGACCGATCTATCAAGAGTTCATACTAAAATAACACCAAAGCAAATTCAGATTCATAATAATCAATCAAACACAAAGAACCTCAAAGAGTGCCCAAGATTTCTACCGGAGAAACAAAAGACAAGAACGTGCATCAACCCATATGCATAGATTACCCCAATGTCACCTAGGGAATCCGCGATTTGAGTGCCAAAACATATCTCAAGTGAATTGACATAATACCCCATTGTCACCACGGGTATTCATATGCAAGACATACATCAAGTGTTCTCAAATTCATAAAAGTATTCAATCCGATAAAACAAAATCTCAAAGGGAAAACTCAATTCATAACAAGATAGAGAGGGGGAAACACCATATGATCCAACTATATTAACAAAGCCCGCGATACATCAAGATCGTGCCATCTCAAGAACACGAGAGAGAGAGAGAGAGAGAGGGGGAGATTAAACACATAGCTACTGGTAAAAACCCTCAGCCCCGAGGGTGGACTACTCCCTCCTCATCATGGTGGCCGCCGAGATGATGAAGATGGCCACCGGTGATGATTTTCCCCTCCGGCAGGGTGCCGGAATAGGGTCTAGATTGGTTTTCATGGACACAGAGGCTTGTGGTGGCGGAACTTCCGATCTAGGGTTACCCCAAGGGTTTTTGGAATATTGGACGATTTATAGGGCGAAGAGGCGGTGCGGGAGGCCACCGAGGTGGGCACAACCCACCTAGGGCGCGCCATGGTGGGTTGTGCCCCACTCGGGGCTCCCCTCTGGCACTTCTTTGGCCCATTGGATGTCTTCTGGTCCAAAAAAATCTCGAAAAAGTTTCGCTGTGTTTGGACTCCGTTTGGTATTGATTTTCTGCGATGGAAAAAACAAGCAAAAAACAGCAACTGGCACTGGGCACTATATCAATAGGTTAGTCCCAAAAAATGATAAAAGTTGCTATAAATGATTGTAAAACATCCAAGAATGATAATATAACAGCATGAATACTTCATAAATTATAGATACGTTGGAGACTTATCAAGGCGCGTCCTGGTGGCTTGTGCCCTCCTCGGCCCACCTTTGGTGCCCATCTTCTGGTATAAAAGTCGTTTTGACCTAGAAAAAAAATCAAAGGAGGACTTC
>NC_057798.1:705833789-705840799 GCF_018294505.1 Triticum aestivum | reverse complement strand
CATGAACAAGGTGACCTGTTAGTCTGTTATTTTAAGCCATGAATCGTAGAACAACTGTTCCATGACCTTCCTTTATAAATTAAAAAAAATCATATATACATAATAAGGAAGAGGATGAAAGATACAAAGTACAACAAAATCACCCAATGGCAGTTCTAGGGATCATCGTGATAAAAAAGGTGAAAATCAATTCTAGACACCATCATCAAAGATGGTAATCAATCCACCTATGCAAGCTCTCAGTATATTTTCTCTTGAGGCGATGACCTAGCAAAGTAAGGTCCTAATGTAGGAATTTCCAAGCAGTGATTGTTGGGGCTTCATTTTTCAATATGTTTTTATTTCTTTGGATATTCCAACATCCCAGGTAATACTATCCATTTTTTGTATCTAATTAGTATATTTCCGGATGCCTTTTTGGGTGTATTTTGAATCATGACTAATAATTGAATAGAAAGGTAATAATTGATGCAACATGACTAATATTTGAATAGAAGTGTAATACTATTTAACTCACGTCATAGAACAAGTTACTACTCAAACATCGATACAAGGATGTCATAAATCATTAGAGGTTAAATAAGTGGTTTTGATTTATTTTACTATCCGACCCTTTTGATTACTGCCACACATTATGGCGGCGGAGTATATACTAGCTACCTCGATAGTCAACAGTAGTATAGCACCTAGTCCAGGTTCACTGACAACTCTTACCTGACAAGTGGCTACTACCACCTTCTCTAGCGGTAGAGCATATTAGCCTACACTTTTTAAGATTTTTCCCATTTCTTTGACCCAAATATTCCAACATTCCAGGATAATACTATCCATTCCAATTAAATTTTTGATCTGAGTAGTCTCCTTCTAGATGCCTTTTTGGGTGTATATCAATTAATACTGAAATAAAAGTAGTAATAGATACAACATTAGACTAATTGTTGAATATTTGTCTAACCGTCACACCCAATAAAATCTTGCGGTCAATCTCATTCAAAATGCCTATATTTCGGTATGTGTCCAATTAATGTACGCAGTAAAATGTTGTTTTAAATTAAGTATCGGATATGCATCTAATTAATGTTTGGATAAACGTAGTAAAATGTTGTAATAAATGTCATTTTAAATTCATGTTTGGATATGCATCCAAGTAATGTTTGCCTCTTGTAGTGATGTCTGTTTAACCACCCCCATCTCGATTGTTGTGGAACCACTCACATTGCCAGTTCACCAGAGCCCCACATAAACTAACTCGTTATATCAAGCTCCAAAACCTCACTAGCAAACCAAAATTTTCATCATCGCAAAGTTTATACACCATGAGGACAACCAGTTTCCTACTCATTGTTGTTGTTGTGATCGTGTATGCCATCGGTGTACCAGCCACGGGCTGTGGTGAATCGATGGGAACCCGATTGTGGAACACGACAGGAGCTAATGGATGGGAACCAATCAAGAACATAAATGACAAACACATCCAGGAGCTTGGCAATTGGGCGGTGTTGGAATTCAGCAAGCGTGTGAACTGCCTGGTCAAGTTCAACAAGGTGGTGAGTGGCAGACAACAACTCATGTCTGGCATGAACTATGAGCTCATCATTGATGTGACACACTTTGAGGGGAAAGATGGAAAATACAAGGCAGAGTTGCATGAGCAGGAGTTGACCAAGAAACGCCAACTTCTCTCCTTCATGAAGGTGAACTAAGCGGGAGGAGGAAACTTTGTTAACAATAATTGTGTTCTTGGAATTATGTTAGCTCAATTGTTTGTCCAATAATAAATTATCATCTCGCATTGCCATGTGTTTTTAAGGATCAAACATCTACAACTTGATTATGATGAGAGAAGTAAAAGCAAACACATATATAATTGTGTTCTTTTCCTAGGAGAAGGAAGATTTGTTACCTTCGTTGTAAATTTAGGAAGGTTCATGATATTTCTCCCAGCTAGACTTAAGAATGTTAATATGGATGCAAAAAACGTACAAAGACTAACAAGTGCTTCGGAATCAAAACCATATTAGTACTCATATCACTAAATTCGCGAGTTCCAGTGAAAGTCTTAATGCATTCGTACTCAATAGTTTTACCTACTATGTTACCTTTATCCATTTCTCACCCTTAGTTGTTGGAAGTCATAAGATTAAGAAGATCCCAGCTTCCTCAATAGTTTTATTATTAAAACATCCTCAGAAAGAACTATCAAGTACTCCCTCTGTCCCATTATAAGTGTCTCAACTTTATACTAGCTCTAGTACAAAGTTGTACTAAGCTTGAGACAGTTATTTTGAGACGGAGGGAGTATTTGACTAACATGAGTGGGAAGCTTTGCATAAAAGTTACTAGCTCTTTGATAAAACTATTACTAGTAACTTTTTTCCCTCATAAAAGGTTGGGCCATGCCCTCTCCCTCATAAGTCCGGAATTATATATATATATATAATTTCTATTAATACAAATTTTATGGAGCGAATAAAATCTCTTACAAATTTCACCATTTAGCCATTCCCAATTCATGGCATAAATGTTTTCAAGATAATGATTTCATCTGAGAGTTTCACCCTCTATTAAGCAAGTGAATAATATCTTCTTCAAGTCATTACGAGATAACCCATTAGTTTTAAAGAGGGAACATATTTCATCAAGCGAATGAATACGATCATCAGGGTGATCTTTCTCATTTCCTGCATAGCTGTTAGCTTTGACATGTTTGATATAACCAATAGGTACTCTATAAACATCTTGATTTTCCTTTAATAGGTTCCTCACAAACCTTATTACCAATTGATAGGAAAGTTTCAAGTAGAGTATCAATAATATATGAAGCCATAGTGATAAAACTAGTAGAAAACAATAAAATAGCACACAGAGTAAAATGGTTTTCTCACCACTTTGAACTTACCAAAAGTGTTACAATCCCCGTCAATGACCCAAGAAAAGAGTCTAACATCCCACAAGTCTAGGATGTCAATTGTAGATATTTTTTATAGGTAAATCATTGATCGCACAAGGAGCAGAAGGAATTGGTAAGTGCAAAAATTGCAATGATTCGCTGTAAGTACTAAAATTTGTAACATTGTAGTTGTTTGTGATGGTGGAGTTGCAACGTAATGTAAATAACAATAAAAGGTGAAAGAGTGCAGCAAGTGGCGCAATTTTAATTGTGACAAGGACAAGTCGGTTGTATTACTTATGGTGATTGAACATTCTCGAGGATGGCAGGAATATTGTGCAATGTAAATAACAATATTTTAATTGTGATTCTCATTGCTTAATCTGCGTTGTGTCGCTAGAACCTAAGCCTATATGCTTCAAAATCTGCTAGAGTTGCCCTAGCTGCCCTCATACAGTTCTCTCTAATCATTTGGTTCTTTGTGTTTTTGCACAAACATTTTCTTGAAACGGCGAATTAAAAACCAAGTACCTTTGTCATTCCCCTTTGCTCGTATGAGCCGAACAACATTACATTGCGATTTTGATTTGTACGCCCCTAACCACATTGAGGTACCGAAGCTGAACATTGGTGGCAAGGTTTCGTATACATAACAAAAGTATATAGTTTTTTCTCAAAACTCATCGAAGGCGAGTTTGACAAATAGGATGTGGAAAGCCTGCAGCTTTGCATCCCCTCTCACCTCTCACAAACCAGACACATAAGTGAGGTGATTGAGAGCACAAGCACCAGAAGAGAACTCCAGTTTTTGCAATACAACACACGTTTTTCCAATGTGTAAGAACAGAGCTGAATGCTCATGGCAAAGTGATGGATACAACAAAGTGATGGATACAACAAGGTTTTGTTTGCTGCAGAATAAATATAGTCAATAGATGAGACTGAAGAAACTGTGATCGATCTACAATCATCACATATATCGTGACTGTTAGTATGAACAGGCCAGGCACTGCAAGCTAGAAAGCTCTCCACAATTTCTTGAAAACTCTCTTTATCCAAAAAAACACTAGTTAACATGTCCTTGCTAAACAATAATTGTTTGAAGACACAAGTTAACAATAGGCCACTGTCTCCGCATGAGAAGTGGAGTACCTCGAAAAAGATATGGAATACAAATTGATTAGCGGCGATGTCAAATGTTTTTTTTAGACTGAGTAGGCAGCCTACTCAAATGGGGCAATACATTTAGAGAGCATGATGGAACGAAGGCTAGTCGGAACGTCGGCGATCAGCACTTGCTCTCCTGAACTCCTGGTCAAAGCAGCCAGGCCATGGACCAAGAAGTTCCTGTTTCTTTGTGCATACTGAATGCTGCAGCCAGAGAACGACGCTATAGCCCGTTTTATGTCCATGATTAGGCCATACTGAGGAGATCGTGTGGGATTTTGAGCCATCAGTTCTTTGGTTAATCATTGGTTATCTGTTTCTAGGATCACTTGACCATTAAACAGACCGGATATGGCCTGCAAGCCGACCAGAATGGCTCGGGCTTCAGCCTCTTCCGCAGTGTGGCATTGAGGCAGCCGCTTGCAGATAGACATGAGGACAGAGCCTCGGTAGTCTCGGCCAACAGCTCCAGTAGCGCTTTCCCCGATATCGGATCGAAAGGCAGCGTCGGTGTTCACTTTTACCACCCCTCTAATTGGCGGGATCCATTTACCATCGGCGCCTGCAGCAGCACTTCCAGGGAGTGCATCAACCCAGGCGCTAGTACCATGAACTGATGCTGCATCTTTTCCACCCGACCAAACATCTTTCATCTCTGCATTTTTCAACTCCTCCTCATACTGCTTCAGGAACTGTACTGAGCCACAGATTGATTCCCTGCCATTATTTCGGATACAGTCTTCTCTCATATGCCAGCACCTCCAGAACAACAGCAGGATTTTGGCGTGCATTTCCTCATTTTCTGTATGTAGCACAGTTCGTAGCCAGTTCTCACCTGTGTACCAAAATCTGTTTTCATTAGGCAGGTTCCATACCTTCCTCATGGCTTCCCTCAATGCTCTGCTTTTTGTGCACATGACCACCGCATGATGTTCAGTTTCAGTCCCATTTCCACAAATGTTGCAGGTAGCGTCTAGTTCAAGTGTTCTTTTCCACTTGTTTTCCTTAGTAGCAAGGGTACTTGTAGCCACCCTCCACCCGAATATACGTACTTTACCCGACACTTTTGCTTTCCAAATGAGATCCCATATGCTACGATCGTTCGGGTCTGAAGACGAGCTTGAGGGGTTTTGAGCTAGTTGGGGAAGGCTTGCCGCTGCAAGTTTATAGGCACTTCTTACTGAAAATTCACCACTTTTCTCATAGTACCAAGCAATCCGATCTTCCACATCCGAGGACGGAATTCGGATTTTACAAATCTCATCTGCATCGAAAGGGTAGAAGATTTGTCTAACTAGCTCCTCGTTCCATTCCTTCCTGTCAGAGTGCATTAGTTGGTTAACCCATCGGATCCGAGACCTCCTAATGAAGTTGCTGTCATGAGGCCCTCCCTCCTTGGGATCCATTGATCCCGTTGGATTTGGATGTTCTTTCCATTCCCCACCCTCCAGATTACACCATTTTTGAGCAGCTCAAGCCCAAACTGTATTGCTCTCCAAACAGGAGACGCATCCTTCGCAAAGACCGTGTCCAGGAGATTCCCTTGCGGGTAGTATTTGCTTTTAAGAACTATTGCACATAGGCTATCTGGGTTTTGAATTAGTCGCCAACCCTGTTTGGCCAGCAGTGCTTGATTAAACAGGTGCATATCTCTGAATCCGATGCCTCTCGCTCTTTTAGGCTTTGTCATCCATTCCCATGACATCCAGTGGACCTTCCTGTGTCCCTCATCCTCTCCCCACCAAAACTTTCTGATCATTCTTTCATATTTTTCACAGAAGCCTTTTGAGAGCATAAAAACACTCATGGTGAATGTTGGAAGGGCCTGGACAACTGACTTAACATGAACCTCCTTGGCTGCATAAGACATAAATTTCTCGCTCCAATCACTGCATCTTTTCCGAAATCTATCCATGATCGGTTGGAATTGTTCTTCCTACATTCTTCCTTCCGGGGTGGGCAGACCCAGGTACTTACTTTCAAAAGTTTCTGATTGCACTCTGAGAATGGTTTTTATGTCCTCTCTTGTTTGGGCTGGGCATGCTTCACTAAATAGAATCGAGCACTTGCTAGCACTTAGAAGCTGCCCTGTACACTTTTGGAAAGAGGCAAGAACTCTCTTGATAGCTTCCGCTTGCTCCGGGCTGGCCTTAAAGAAAATTAAACTGTCGTCAGCAAACAGGAGATTTGAAATCCCCGGGCTATTTCTTGCAACCTTAATGGGCGTAATCTTGTTCTCTGCCATTTCCTTTTTCAGCAAATGCACCAAGCCATCAGCCACAAAAAGAAAAAGGTATGGACTTAGTGGATCCCCTTGCCTCAGGCCCCTAGATGGGCAGAATGGTTCTAGGAGCTCACCATTGCATCTCACCGAATATCTAACAGATCGAACACATTGCATCACCCAGTCAGTCCATATTTTGCAAAAACCTGATTTCCGTAGAACACCTTCCATAAAACTCCAGTCAACTCTGTCGTACGCCTTTGCAAGATCAAGTTTATATGCACAGTAATTGTCTCTCTCACTCCGACAGTGTTGGATCTTGTGGAAACACTCGAACGCAATGATGGCGTTATCTGTTATCAGTCTACCCGGAATGAAAGCCCTCTGGGTCTCAGAAATGATCTCATCCAAGATGGGTCGTAACCTGTTTACAAGGCGATGTCAAATGTTAGCAGCAAAACCTAACATCATGCTAGAGAAATGATGAAGGTAGACAGAGCAGAGAGCATTCTAGTATCATGGGTAAATATGTAAATCCTGAGAGAGATGGAGGTAAGAGAGTACAATGTATGGCACACCCTTGTATCTTACGTACAAAAGAAAGAGCTGAGGTTTTCAAAACAATTTAGCTAAACAATAATTGTTTGAAGACACAAGTTAACAATAGGCCACTGTCTCCACATGAGAAGTGGAGTACCTCGAAAAAGATATGGAATCCAAATTGATTAG
>NC_057798.1:705831230-705832333 GCF_018294505.1 Triticum aestivum | reverse complement strand
GTTTATTTTATTTAAGAATTAGCAATCAGTATTACTCTTGTCGGCATGAGTGTCAAGCTGAACACAGTCATACAAAGGTTCAGGAACCTGATACATCCAGGTCTTTACAACATTAGCCGGAGAAGCTAATTTGGCCGCATAATACGGTGTCATTAGCCTCCCTTTTAACATGATACGCTTCAGTTTCTACTTAACTCCTGAATTTGAAACAATCTCACCCTTTTGCCTTCTGATTTGTAAGAAGAGAATCGAATACTCGACAAAGTGAGTTCTTATTACATTGGTTGCATAATACAGTCGTTGGATGATAATACTGGAGAAAATGAACTCCATCTACAATCATCACAGGCTGATGCTGCACCAAATCAGAAGTCGAGCAAGTCTGAAAAATCGAAGGCTTTGAGTGCCTCCTTGCGTGCTGCTTCGTTCATTGCTTCCATCTCCTGTTGATGGCGCAGGTACTCATCATCCACCTCGACGTAGCCATTCTTGGCGTACTCGGTGCGGACCCAGGCCTGGAATTCCCTGAAATCCTCTCCAATCTCGTAGAAAAAGCGCACGACGTTGTAGAAGCTCACCACGTCCTCGTCCATCTCCTCTTCCGGCGAAGGAATCAGGGCAGGGTTGTGGCGCTTCAGGGCCTTGTACTCGGGAGGGAGAGAGTCGTCATCCATCTCCTTGGTTAGGATGGAATCCACCTCCTCCTGCGGCAGCCTCGTCATCTTTCTCTCCGGAGCCTCCTCGCGCCTGGCTGCCGCCGCCGTCGCCGGTGTGGCTCCCTGCCCCAACTCAGAGCAGTCGATCCCGGCTGTTTTCCTTCTGATGGAGCAGACCTCCAGTGGAGATTCGTCGCCTTCTGGTGCCTCCTCTGCTTTCCTTTTGGTTCCCTTCTTCTCCTTCAGATCTTGACCGCCATGCTGCTGGCACCGCTTCAGCACACACACATCGCCGGCGGTCACAGCTGCCTTCGCCGCCATGCGTCTGGTGGTGCGCCGCTACTTCCTCGCCGGCCGTCGATCTCCCGCGGTTCGCCTCGACTAACCGACCTCGCCGCCAAAATTGGGGAGAATTTGATCGAGGAAACCTAGCTTCCAATTTGGGGG
>NC_057798.1:705821941-705830244 GCF_018294505.1 Triticum aestivum | reverse complement strand
CAGCCTCCTCAACGGCAGCGGCAGTCCGCCCTGGGAACGCGCATCCCCGTCCGACTGGGTTGGTAAGGTCGACAGCATGCAGCGCCTCGCCCTCTCGTCCCGCCTCGGCGTCCCCATCATCTACGGCATCGATGCCGTCCACGGCAACAACAATGTCATCGGCGCCACCATCTTGCCCGACAACGTCGGCCTCGGAGCCTCCAGGCACATTACATACCGATCGACCACGTTGAGCAATATAGTAGCTTTTGTACGTTTACTATGTTGACCACGCCCTACATACATGCTCCATTCATTTCCTGCAGGGACCCGGAGCTTGTGCGAAAGGGCAAACCCTATTTGACGCTGGTTAGCGTCAGAATGTTCTGCTTTCGCTCAGGGAGCCATCGGTTGGGCCGGCCCATGTACGGGATTAGCGTTTACTGTTCGATGCGTTGCTGCCGCTTCCTTCTCTATATCTTGCGGGGTTTTTTTCGTTTTTCTTCTACGATTTTTCTTCCAGTGTTTTCGCTGTTTTGCCTGGTTTTGAGTTGTTTTCTTCCTGTTTTTTCTTTTTCTTTTTTGGTTCCTTTTTTCTTTTATGTTTCCTTTTTATTTTCTCTTGCTATTTTCTTCTTTTTATTGCGCATTATATAAAAAGTTCACTGCATGTTACAAAAATCTTCATGATATTAGGAAAATGTTCATCGTATATTATGAAATAGTGCATCTTGCATTCTAAAATTGTTCATCGTGTGTTACAAAAATGTTCATAGTATATTATGAAATTGTTCAACATATATTAAAAAAGTTCATTGCGTATTTAAAATTTGTTCATCATATATAAAAAATTTGTTCAACGTATACTACAAAATGTTCAGTTGTGTATTTTAAAATTTTCAAGTGTTTGTTTTAAAAAAGTTCTCTATATTTTAAAGTTTGTTCAACGCATATTATAAAAATATTTTATTTTAAAAAATAACATGATTTGCCACTGCCTTTTATACTTTGAGGCAAGCACTGCAATTTTATCGTTGTAGGTAGCTAGCTCGGCTGGTTGGCTCCCTTGGATCCAGAATGAGGTCCGCAGTTCGATCCCAACTTGTGCGCCTCAATTTCGAATTTTTGCTCGACGCGTGCTTATTGGGCCGGCCCGTTTGCGCTTCGCTTCAACGAAGCCGCGTCGCTCGGACGCTCACGGGCGGCGTATAGGAGCTCTCGTGCAAAAGATCGGCGAGGCAACAACGCTCGAGGTTCATGCCACCGGCATGCACTGGACCTTTGCCCCCTACGTCGCCGTGAGTCAAGCTCAAACCTTCGTGTTGACACATGAACACGTCACTGTGTACCTCCAACACCGAAGATGGTGCACCGCAGCTCACGTTGAAGGAGACCCGACCGGAAGCGCGGTACACAAGCAATCCGACGGGCGCTTTTGTAGATCCAAAACCCACACGCCCGGGAGGGACCCCGTCAGGGCGCGCAGCGGCTATGAGCTGCACTAGGTCGGCCTGACCGCCCCTAGGGCCTCGAGGTTCGCCGCCCTGCAACAAGAAGAATGTACAAAGAACGAGGAAGAAGAAGAACAAAGGGAAAAGATTAAAGTAAAGGTAAAAAGAGGTAGGTGAATTGATCGATTGTGCGTTGTTCAATCGGCATCACCTCTCATCAATTTATGAGACGGCTGGACATCCTGTACAAAAAAAAGGATTCCAAATCACTTCCAAATCTTTCCAAAATTAACCGAATTCGGATTTAGGTAAGTCTAGAACAACAGCTCGGTTTTTAGATCCTACAGGCCACAAACAACCTCGGATGAAGATGAGCCCAAAAGAAAATTTGTCCATTTCGACGAGACGAACAACTTTTGTGTTGAACGTTGTTCTATTCAGAGCCGTCTTGAGGGCCGAACAGCTTGCGCGACCCATCAGACATTAATGAGGCGTTTGTGTGCTCCCTCGCGCCATATTTTGCCTCGTGGAGTCGTGGTAGAGCCGCACTCTGATGGCTATAACTTTTGTATACGAACTTGGATTAAGATGATTTTTATATCATAATCAATTATTTCGACGAGACGAAGACAATTCATGTAGAAAGTTTTCTCGTTTGAGGCTTCCCTTGAGGCGTAATCGGCCGAACCATGCTCTGGATATAAAATCTCAGTGCTTTGAGCATAGTTCGGCCCTCGAGATGGGATCGGATGGTGATGACCCAAACTTCAAAGATGTTCACCTTGACAATACGAAACTTTTTCATGTACATCACTTCTTCATTTGAAGCCACTTTAATTAAGCTGTTGACCGTACCAAAATCTGGTGTCAACACATACCCCCCAGTTTTTCGGCAAAACTTGTATGCCGAAAAATAACTTACGCGGAGTTTTTTCTAAGCACGATGTCAACACTGCATCGGCCATTTTGTACGTGCTTTTGACGATAAGTATATATTGGCCATTTTATTTCTTAGAGCGATAATTGTGTATCGGCTATTTAGATTAGCAACAAAAGTTAAGCTAATCAAACGTATTTTGTTTTTATTGACACCTCTCTCTCTAAGCATGTGGACATGTTTTTCGATATCGGTTTTCTCTTGAGTAAAAGCAAGGTATAAACTTGAGAGAGTTGATACGTCCATTTTACATCATGTTTTCCTATTGTTATTTATAATGTTTTTATGCATAATAATGCTTTATGGAGTAATTCTAATGCATGTTATCTCATAATATGCAAGGTTTACACAAAGAGGGAGAATTCCGGCAGATGGAGTTCTGGACCTGGAAAAGCTACATCAGAGTCACCTATTCCGCACATCTCCAAATGAGCTGAAAATTTATGGAGAATTGTTTTGAAATATATAAAAGAATATTGGAGCAAATAACTATCAGAGGGGACCCACCAGGTGGGCACAACCCACCTGGGCGCGCCATGGAGCGCATGCGTGATGTCTAGTATGCAACTTTATTCTTGTAGACTCGTGTTGGGCCTCCAAGCACATAATTTTGTAGCACAGTAGCACTTTTCCCTCAAGTGGGTGACTTAAGGTTTATCAATCCATGGGAGGTGTAGGATGAAGATGGTCTCTCTCAAACAACCCTGCAACCAAATAATAAAAAGTCTCTTGTATCCTCAACACACCAAATACAATGGTAATTTATATAGGTGCACTAGTTCGGTGAAGAGATGGCGATACAAGTGTAATATGGATAGTAGATATTGGTTTTTGTAGTAAGAACAATAAATAACAGCAAGGTAGCAATTGATAAAACTGAGCACAAACAGTATTGCAATGCTTGAAAATGAGGTCTAGGGTCCGTACTTTCGCTAGTGCAATCTCTCAACAATGCTAATCTAATTGGATCATATAACCATCCCTCAACATGCGATGAAGAATCACTCCAAAGTTCGTATCTAGCGGAGAATATAAGAAGAAATTGTTTGTAGATATTCTTTCCGATCGATATATCCAAGAGTTCGTACTAAAATAACACCAAGTTATTCTTTCCGATGGATCTATCAAGAGTTCGTACTAAAATAACACTAAGTTATTCTTTTCGACCGATCTATCAAGAGTTCATACTAAAATAACACCAAAGCAAATTCAGATTCATAATAATCAATCAAACACAAAGAACCTCAAAGAGTGCCCAAGATTTCTACCGGAGAAACAAAAGACAAGAACGTGCATCAACCCATATGCATAGATTACCCCAATGTCACCTAGGGAATCCGCGATTTGAGTGCCAAAACATATCTCAAGTGAATTGACATAATACCCCATTGTCACCACGGGTATTCATATGCAAGACATACATCAAGTGTTCTCAAATTCATAAAAGTATTCAATCCGATAAAACAAAATCTCAAAGGGAAAACTCAATTCATAACAAGATAGAGAGGGGGAAACACCATATGATCCAACTATATTAACAAAGCCCGCGATACATCAAGATCGTGCCATCTCAAGAACACGAGAGAGAGAGAGAGGGAGATTAAACACATAGCTACTGGTAAAAACCCTCAGCCCCGAGGGTGGACTACTCCCTCCTCATCATGGTGGCCGCCGAGATGATGAAGATGGCCACCGGTGATGATTTTCCCCTCCGGCAGGGTGCCGGAATAGGGTCTAGATTGGTTTTCATGGACACAGAGGCTTGTGGTGGCGGAACTTCCGATCTAGGGTTACCCCAAGGGTTTTTGGAATATTGGACGATTTATAGGGCGAAGAGGCGGTGCGGGAGGCCACCGAGGTGGGCACAACCCACCTAGGGCGCGCCATGGTGGGTTGTGCCCCACTCGGGGCTCCCCTCTGGCACTTCTTTGGCCCATTGGATGTCTTCTGGTCCAAAAAAATCTCGAAAAAGTTTCGCTGTGTTTGGACTCCGTTTGGTATTGATTTTCTGCGATGGAAAAAACAAGCAAAAAACAGCAACTGGCACTGGGCACTATATCAATAGGTTAGTCCCAAAAAATGATAAAAGTTGCTATAAATGATTGTAAAACATCCAAGAATGATAATATAACAGCATGAATACTTCATAAATTATAGATACGTTGGAGACTTATCAAGGCGCGTCCTGGTGGCTTGTGCCCTCCTCGGCCCACCTTTGGTGCCCATCTTCTGGTATAAAAGTCGTTTTGACCTAGAAAAAAAATCAAAGGAGGACTTCCGGGACGAAGCGCCGCCATCTCAAGGCGAAACTTGGGCAGGAGCACTTTTGCCCTCCGGCGGAGCGATTCCGCGAAGGGAACTTCCCTCCCGGAGGAGGAAATCATCGCTATCGTCATCACCAACAACTCTCCCATATTTGGGAGGGCCATCTCCATCAACATCTTCAACAACACCATCTCCTCTCAAACCCTAGTTCATCTCTTGTGTTCAATCTTTGTACCAGAACCTTAGATTGGTGCTTGTGGGTGGCTAGTAGTGTTGATTACATCTTGTAGTTGATTACTATATGGTTTATTTGGTGGAAGATTATATGTTCAGATCCATTATGCTATTTAATATCCCTCTAATCTTGAACATGATTATCATTTGTGAGTAGTTACTTTTGTTCTTAAAGTCACGGGAGAAGTCATGTTGCAAGTAATCATGTGAACTTGATATGTGTGCGATATTTTGATGATATGCATGTTGTGATTTCCTTAGTGGTGTCATGTGAACATCGACTACATGACACTTCACCTTATTAGGGCCTAAGGGAATGTATTGTGGAGTATGATAACCCACAAGTATATGGGATCGCAACAGTTTTTTAGGGTAGAGTATTCAACCCAAATTTATAGATTCGACACAAGGGAAGCGAAAGAATATTTGCAAGTATTAGCAGCTGAGTTGTCAATTCAACCACACCTGGAGATTAATTATCTGCAGCAAAGTGATCAGTACCAAATTAGTATGACAGTTTTGATAGTAGTAGCAACAGCAATAGTAACAGTAACAGTGATAGCAGTAGTTTTGTAGCAAGCGCAATAGTAACAATAGCAGTAGTAACTTAGCAGCAACAATATGTAGGAAAATCGTAGGCATTGGATCGGCGATTCGTTCGATGATATTCATCATGAGACAATCATAATCTAGGGCGATACGGCACTAGCTCTAGTTCATAAATATAATGTAGGCATGTATTCCATAAATAGTCATGTGTGCTTATGGAAAGAACTTGCATGCCATCTTTTGTCCTACCCTCCTGTGGAAGCGGGTTCCTATTGGAAATTAAGGGATATTAATGCCTCCTTTTAATAGAGAACCGGAACGAAGCATTAGCATACAGTGAATATATGAACTCCTCAAACTACGGTCATCACCGGAAGTGGTCCCGACTATTGTCATTCCGGGGTTGCCAGATCATAACATGTAGTAGGTGACTATAACTTGCAAGATCGGATCTAGAACATATATATAATGGTGATAACATAGACAGTTCCGATCTGAAATCATGGCACCTGGGCCCAAAGTGACAAGCATTAAGCATGGCAAAGTCATAGAAACATCAATCTTAGAGCATAATGGATACTAGGGATCAAGCCCTAACAAAACTAACTCGATTACATGATGAATCTCATCCCACTCCTCACTGACCAGCGAGCCTACGAAGGGATTACTCACTCCCGATGGGGAGCATCATGGAATTGGCGATGGAGAAGGGTTGGTGATGACGAAGATCGAAGATCCCCCTCTCCGGAGCCCCAAACGGACTCCGGATCAGGCCTCCCGATGAAGAACAAGAGACGGTGGCGCCTCCATCTTGTGAAATGCGATAATTCATTCTCCCCTTTTTTTGGAAAAATAGAATTTTATAGCGTCGGTTTCAGGGTATGCAGGGCCACCAGGTGGGGACAACCCACCTGGGCGCTTGTGGAGAGGGTGGCGTGCCCTGGTGAGTTGTGCCCACCAGGTGCCCCCCCCCTTCGGTGGTTCTTGGCTCCAGAAATTATCTTTTATTGTATAAAAAATCCTCACAAAGTTTCATTCCATTCCGAGAACTTTTATTTCTGCACAAAAACAACACCATGGTAGTTCTGCTGAAAACAGCGTTTGTCCAGGTTAGTTTCATTAAAATCATGCAAATTAGAGTCCAAAACAAGGGGAAAAGCGTTAGGAAAAGTAGATACGATGGAGATGTATCCGAGTAGTTATTAGATGATGAGTTGCTAGAGTGACAAAATCTTAAACCCTAGTTTATGCGTTACTTCGTAAGGGGCCGATTTGGATCCAAAAGTTTAATGCTATGGTTAGATTTTATCTTAATATTTTTCTCGTAGTTGTGGATGCTTGCGAGGGGGTTAATTATAAGTAGGAGGTTTGTTCAAGTAAGAACAACACCTAGGCACCGATCCACCCACATACCAAATTATCAAAGTAGCGAACATGAATCCAGCAAACATGATGAAAGTGATATGGTGAAATTCCCAGGCGCCCTCGAGAACGCTTTGCTTATTATTAGAGACCGTCTTGCCCTATCCTTTGCCTTAAAAGGATTGGGCTATCTTTCTGCATTTCATTTACCATTACCGTTACTTTCTTGTTACAAATTATCTTGCTACCAAACTACTTATTACCAACAATTTTAGTGCTTGTAGACATTACCTTGCTGAAAACTGCTTGTCATTTCCTTCTGCTCCTCATTGGGTTCGACGACACTCTTACTTATCGAAAGGACTACGATTGATCCCCTATGCTTGTGGGTCATCAGTGGACAATAGCTTGGCATGGTGATAGTGGAAATATTACTCCTGGTAAGCAAATAATTTTAACTCCAGGAGAATATATTACACACGACCTCACATTTAATTTGAGTGACACTTACAATCATTTGTTTCCTATTATAAAAATCATTCTCTTTGGAAATTCTAGGTTGGATGATTAGTAGTTAAGGATAAATTATGACCCATTTTCAAGTACCATGTTGCATACACAGATGTGAAATTGTTGTTTAGAAATTGAAGCATAAGTTGTTTGCGTTGGAACATACTGTGCAGGGGTTGTTTCAGAATTGTTTCATTTTATTTATTAAAAATACGTTCTAGTTTAGTCCGCACTATGATGTAGGAGTTAATCAAGCTATCAAAACCAATAGGTACAAGCATATTAGAGGCCATACAAGAATCTATATATGGAAGTGGAAACCAAAGTTATGTATGAAGGATGCCCAATAGATGCTACCATTGAAACGGGCAAAATTTCTTATGTAGTTGTTGTAGTGGTGAGGTTCCCTATGCAGAAAGCTTGGGGGGTGATAGAACCGACCTTAGTATTCCATTAAATGGTTCTGATCTTATTACTCGTGTTGCTAGTAAAGTCCCTACCCTAGTGATTGTTATTTCTGGAAGGCCCTTGGTTATTGAGCCGCGAGTTGTTTAGAAGGTAGATGCTCTAGTTGCTGCTTGGCTGCCTGGAAGTGAGGGCATGGGAGTTGCTGATTACCTCTTTGGAGACCATGATTTTGTGGGCACGTTGCCTGTAACTTGGTTTAGATATGATGATCAACTACCTATAAATAGTGCAGGTGCTGACTATGATCCATTATTTCCTTTTGGATATGAGCTGAAATGTTCAAAAGCCTTGGAGATTTAGCATGATGTCAGGAAATATTTGTTGGTCATACATTTGAATTGCCAGAATACTGTTACATATGTGTGTTGTATAGTTGAGTATTGTGTTATGTACAAGAGAAATAAAGTCATGTTGTTGATTACATGGTATAAGGTCTTCAAGACATAATTTGCCTGTTACTACTTCTACTATAAGTATATCATTTCTAATACTTGAATTTAACTAGGTACAACTCGCTGCCAAATTATATGGCCCTTGAATTTGCTACA